>NW_023606185.1:0-60001 GCF_013339745.2 Dermacentor silvarum
AACCGCTCGGCGCTTACTTCAAGTGCAGCGTGGCAGTGCGAATTGAGGCAGAACTGGAAGAGGAAAACGTCAGAACTTGCGAAATACTGCACGCTTGGTGTGCCCTCCACTCGGCGCACTTGGCCGCATGCGAAGTGTACGAGAACGCGTTGCTTTTTTACTTCTGAACTTGTTTTACTTAAATCTTAAGTGCGCCAAACGTGCGATGCAATGCTATCAGCTAAGAGAAAAACGTGATCGCCCATCATGTGAATTAAATTCGAAAAAGAAACACAATGATAGCAGTACGCCCGGCGCTTGAATCATAGGACGTGGCGTCTCTTCCTCCCGCATCCCGTGTTTTCCTCTCAAACGGCAGGGCGCTTCCCCGACCCAACGGCGGCATCACGGCCGACTGGAAGCGAACGACTCGCGCGAGGGAACGGGAGGGGAAGCAGGACAGTTGGGGAACCCGCCCATCGCGGGTCTCGCTCACGGGAACACGGAACCGGCGGTCCCCAATTTTCTCCCCCGCGCTTGCACCTCTGCGTTTCTCCGCTTCGTGCTCGGCACCAGCCGCGCGTTTTATTTTCATTTCAGTTTTCCAGCATGCTCTCCGCGCACCGTTTTGCCACATATCTGAATGCTTTCCAGAAATTGTTCGTAAATGACTCGTGAGACAGGCCCGGTGAAAAAGAAGGGAGAGAGAAATAAATATATAGAAGGGGAGAGGCGCCTGATGAATGGGCCGGTCGGGAGACGTCCAGAACACACACCATGAGGCACGTAGCTCCAGGTCGCACAGCTGGCACGTCACACAAACATTTTCCGTCCACCATAACAGTTCTGGCGACGTGGTGGGCCGTAAGGCGGTTTCGCTAATCTGTCAGTTAAGCAGCTTTCGCCATCTCATCTGCTGCAAATTTTGAATTAGTCCTTGCAGGAATTTCGAGAACCATTTCTTCTTAGGATTCGCAGGTTGTGACGCTGCCGTTCATCGACATAGTCGCACGGCGACGCAAGTAAATAGAAGCAACCTACGTGGTGCAACAGACCTCGAGACCAAAATTCGGTCCACTGACGCGACGCATCTTGCACGTCGCTTATGGCGGCACTAGGGAACGACACAAAGATAGTCTAGTGGTGAAGTTCGTTTTCTACAAGACTCGATTTGCATTTGTTTGCCGGGGAAATGTAGCTTATTAACAAAAACAAAATAAACGACAAGGTTTCGAACTTCGCGTCCGAACATTATCGCCGGTCACTCCAAAATAGTTTCGCATGTTTGGCCGGTTTTTATTCAGAAAGAGCACTCAAAACTACCTTCGTCGTTTATTTTTGAATACAATGCCAGCTTCTTTTTATCGATAAGCTAGTAAGTAGTCCAGAGAAGAGGCTGTCAAAAATTATGTAGATCCCACGCACTGTGGCATTGTTTTCTTGTTTTTTTTTTTTTTTCATAGCCCAATATTTCCCTATGTATGGAGAAATTTATCTTTTTCCCTGAACAAGGCTTAAAATACCTAGATGTAGGAAAAATTTCCTATAGGGTTGGTAGTATTGAGTACGGCAGCGCAAGCAAAAGTGCACTCATGAGCCTCCAAATGGCGTGGCGTGCGCGTCACGTGATGCACGCTACTCGGAACAAACCATTGGATTTATCCGCCGTGTGGATAGCCCTTCAATTCAAGAGTTTCGGCGGACTGCCGTCCTCTTCGGAGGAACACACGGGAAGAGAACTCATAAAATCCCAGTTAGGTAAACGAAAAGGCAAAACGAAATGAACAGTGCGACAAACGACCCCGAAGCGAGGACGAGTGTGCCAGCAACTGCGACAAAATCCCCTGCAAGTGGCACGTCGCGTAATGGCCACACGTCAACCCGTGCTGAGGGGAAGTCTAAGTTACCCCGCATTCAGAAATGTATCTTGACTTGAAGCCCGTACTTGACTTGATCTAAATGACGCCTATTGTGAACGGGCCGAAGGAAACGCAATGAGCGTGTTTGGGCACGCCAGGCGTCGTGCATATCAAGTCAAGCATGTGCTTCAAGTTCAGATACATTTCTGAATACGGCAAGCCCATGAGGGGCGAGAGCGTCGGAACTACCGCCTCGCCACAGGAATGCACCTCTCTTGCTTCTGCAAGTTGATCAAGAGATCGGCGTGCAGAAGCCGCCTTCCCAGAAACGAAGACTGTCTAGCCATATAAATCAGACGCGAACTCACTTCGACAAGCACCTCTTACAAAACGACATCTCAACAGTCACGACACGCCTGCCGTACGGGTGAACATTGATCCCGAAAGGGGGGCTCATTTCGACATGAAGTTTCCAGCTGTCGCCCTGATGCTACGTATGTATATATAATACAGGGTGTTTCAGCGAACTCTCTCGAAAATTCTTGAAGGTTGCTTGTAGCAGATAGCACAATTCTACTTCATGAGCTGGTCTACTCGAACAGGCGGACATTACTTGCACGAGAAATTGAAATGCATAATCGAATAATTAACAAAAAATCACTAATGAAGTTTTTAACTAATTACCTAATGGCCCATATTGCAATTTACAAATTGTAACCTTGGAGTTCGCAAGGCGGATCCACTTGAAACAAATTCTCGGAATGACACCAGTTTCGAGATAATTCCTAAACTTTGCGAAGAACTGCATTTGCGTTCCAGTTAGTTTCTTACCAAAACGTCGCTTTATGCATTGAAGCACAAAATTAACTGGAACGCCAATGCATTTCTCCGCAAAGTTCGGGGATTAATATATCGAAACTGGTGTCATCCCGAGAATTCGTTTCAAGTGGATCCGCCTTCCAACTCCACGACTACAATTTGTAAACTGCAATATGGGCCATCAGGTAATTAGTTAAAAACCTAATTAGTGAATTTTGTCGATTAGTCGAATATGCATTTCAAATGCAAGTAATGTCCGCCTCTTCGAGTAGACCAGCTCATTAACTAGAATTGGGCTATCTGCCACAGGCAACCTTAAATAAATTTTGAAAGTGTTCGCTGAAACACCCTGTATATATAGTTCAAAAAATATCGGCTCTCGAGCTATCGGCTGATCTGGCCAGCGCTGCAGCTATCGTTTGTAATATACTTGCAAATAGTCTCCTGTACTTAATCCTTCGTTCGCGTAACATTTTGGTGGAGCGTGCCGTTCCCAGTCCTCACCACGGAGCTCCGCAGCGGCCGCACCATAATCAAAATCATAATCAAAAACATAATCAAAATTGTCCAACGTACGGCAGGATTCCAACCAACGACCCCTTGCACAGATGCTCTATCCATTACGCCACGGGTACTTTCCCTTTATTGTGTTGACGCTACGGGCGCATGCCTCAGCAGGTAGAATAGAACATTCATAAGAATTTCCCGCGTGCAAACCATCGCGTTGAGACACTCGGCGTGTTTTATTGCAATGCCAATTATATTGTCACGAGCCTCGAGAAGTAGCCCGGAAGGTTTAATAAACGTAGAGCAGCTGGCTCTTGGAAGACGCGACCGTCGGGGCTGGCTCGAGCAGAGAAGGAGCGCGCGGTCTTCTTTCTTTCTCTTGGGCTCGACCCACTCTTGCCCTCGACCCACTACTACAGGTGGCAATATCCCCCTACCGAACAAAAGCATCGCCTCGATGCTAAAAAAAAAAATAGGCGTAGAAGACAAGAAGAGGAAGGCAGGCAAAGCGAAAGTACACAAAAAAAAATGTAGCCGTCACGCCGGCACAGTCAATGAACGCAGAAGCAAGCTCCCAAAGATAAATGAAAGTAGAAACAAGAAGGAATGAGAGAAAAAAAATGAAAACAAAAAAATTACGGACGCGCAATGTACGGCTTCATGCGCACAACATGAACTATGTCTGAGGTCGGTGTCTTTGTGTCCTACTCCGTGTCTGCGATGTTGTGTCCGGAACAACTTCGTAGTTTACGTCACTTGACGCGGTGGAGCACTTTATACGGACCGAAATACCGGCTCAGAAGCTTTTCACAGAGGCCACGACGGCGAACGGGGGTCCACACCCGAACTTGGTCTCCGGGGTTGTAGGACACGTCCCTGTGGCGGATGTTGTAGCGTCGTGCGTCTGCCTGCTGCTGCTGGCCGATATGCAGACCGCGCGAGCTGCCGAGCTTCCTCAGCACGCTCTGCAAATTCCTCGGCGTCAGTTGTCAATTGGTCAGCGTCTTGACACGGCAGCATAGCGTCCAGCATCGTCTGGACTTCGCGACCGTAGAGAAGGCGAAAGGGCGTGAAGCGCGTCGTCTCTTGCACGGCGGTGTTATACGCGAAGGTCACGTAAGGCAAGATCCGATCCCATGTTTTGTGTTGAACGTCGATGTACATTGCGAGCATGTTTGTGACAGTCTTATTCAGCGCCTCGGTAAGTCCGTTGGTCTGCGGATGGTACGCGGTCGTCTTGCGATGCCTGGTGTTGCTCAATTCAAAAACTTCGTCCATAAGCTGCGCTGTGAAAGCTGTCCCTCTGTCGGTTATTACAGTGAAGGGAGCACCGTGACGCAAGACGATGTGGCGCATGAACTGCGCTACCTCTGAGGCCGTGGCTCGTGGGATCGCCTGCGTCTCAGCATAGCGTGTTAAATAATCAGTCGCGGACGATCACCCATTTGTTACCGTCGGCCGAGAGAGGAAACGGTCCGAGAATGTCCATGCCGACTTGGTCGAAAGGCGTGTGAGGTGCTTCAATTGGCTGAAGTAAGCCAGCCGGTTTAACGGATGGTGTCTTGCGGCGCTGGCATTCACGGCAGCCTTTAACGTACTGTTTGACGCTTGCTGAAAGCCCGGCCAATAGTACATTTCGCTTACTCTAGCGAGTGTTCGTGAAAAGCCTAATGACCAAATGTCGGTTCGTCATGGCAAGCGAAGAGGATGTCGTCGCGCATGTCCCTTGGAACCACCAGGAGGTAAGCACGGCT
This sequence comes from Dermacentor silvarum, assembly GCF_013339745.2. Classification (NCBI taxonomy): domain Eukaryota; kingdom Metazoa; phylum Arthropoda; class Arachnida; order Ixodida; family Ixodidae; genus Dermacentor; species Dermacentor silvarum. The sequence goes on from NW_023606185.1 coordinate 4,919, forward strand.
GGTCGAACGAGCATTCTTCTTATGAAGCACGTTGTCTCGCAGACAGAAGGACGTCAGCGAGCGGGACAGATGGCGTGGTATGGTTGTGTCGCGGCCCTCTAAGTGATCGATGATCGGTCTAATCTCAGCGTCGTCACGCTGCCGTCTGCTCAAGTCCGACGAACTAATGGCGCCCAGGAAGCCGTCATCATCCTCTGTTTCCTGACTGGCAGGATCAATGGGTGCGCGGGACAGTGTGTCAGCGTCTTCATGCTTACGGCCAGACTTATAAACGATGGTGATGTCAAATTCCTGTAGCCGCAAGCTCCACCGTGCCAGTCGTCCTGAAGGGTCGCGCATGCTTGCCAACCAACAGAGGGCATGGTGGTCCGTCACTACTTTGAAGGGACGACCATAGAGATAGGGGGCGAAACTTGATGATCGCCCACACGACCGCGAGGCACTCTTTCTCCGTAGTCGAATAATTCGCCTCGGCACGGGACAGGGAGCGGCTGGCATACGCTATAACTCTTTCCACTCCATCTTGAAGCTGGACGAGCACTGCGCCAAGGCCAATGCTGCTGGCGTCGGTATGCACCTCAGTATCAGCATCATCGTCCAAAATGTGCAAGAACGGGTGCTGACTGCAGGCGCTGTCGTAATTCAGCAAAAGCCGCCTGTTGCTCATTATGCCACACAAAATGGCGTATCGTCCCTCGTAAGGCGTGTCAGGGGTTCCGCTATCTTCGAAAAGCCTTAATAAACCGGCGATAGTAGGCGCACAAACCCAGGAAGCGCCGGACGGCCTTCTTATCGGCAGGAGCTGGAAACGCGGCCACAGCGGCAAGCTTGTCGGGATCGGGTCGGACCCCTTGGCGCTTACTACATGCCCGAGGAACTTGAGCTCTTCGTAACCAAACACTCAACGCGATTTTTTCGGCGTCGTCAATAATTACACACTGAATACAGATTTTAATGCGTTTTCTGAAGAACATTACTCACATTAACTGCACGATTTCCTTTTGCATCAGAATTTGAACGCCAGGTGGCGAAAGATGTGAAGGCGTGTTCCAGTCGTACAGGATGGTGCCCAGAAGCACCTCACGTCAGACAGATTTTCTTGCCGGAACGAATTCCAACACAGCCTACGCAGACCCTGCCGCTTCTCCCGTAGTAGCCATGGCACCGCGTCCCTCACATCGCGCAAACATGCGCCGCGTGTTGTCAGAACGCCGGCCACCAACGAAACACTAATCGCACTGAAGCAAGGCGGGCCCGCATACGCGCCATGACCACTCCGTGGTCCAGACGCAGAAACAACGTGCTGCAGCTCAACCCTGGAGGCGCCGAGGCGCGGCGCTGAGAGAACAGGCGGCCTAGAGTTACTATATTATACAGTAACTCTAAGGAGGCCGCGTGTTGTCTACACACCTCCCTCTTCCTTGTTTGAGTGCGCTTGACCATGTTCTGCTATGCAAAGCCAACTCGTCCAAAAGTCGGTGCTCCTGAGGCGACAACGTCGACAAAACCTTGCAGTTCAGAGCGCGAAACGGACGCACATCAGGCCCGCCGTGAGCACGCGGCAATACTGGGACGCGAGGCCGACGCAAGGCGACAACGCCGTGCCTGATAATCAGACGGTAGTTCTGGCTTGTAAAACCCCAGAAATTATTAATGCGTTAGCATTAGGACTGTCCATTCTATCGCCAACGTATATCACTAATAAGTGAATTGGCACAACACTTAAATCATGCGCCAAAGCAGGGGTGATGGCGACTAACCGACACACACGAATGTTCGAAGCTGAATTTTTCGTGGCGGTCCACGGAGTAGCGAGTGGCTATCGATAATACGGCTTTGCTACAGGGCTATTGCAAAGTACGAGAGCATCTATGTTTCCAAGCCCTTGTGCTCAACAAGAACAGATCTGTCGCGAGCGATTAGGCAGAGAACAACCAATCAGATAGTGACCACACCGAGGAACTTTACTGAGTCAGCAACATGACAAGCCATTCAATGTGTTTGCCAAATAAAGAAAGGAGCAAAACACACTAATCCTAATTTAATTTATAAGTGGTAAGTTTGGACAGCTTGGGATACATTATAGCGCCACTTTTAGTACAAGCACCGCATACGCTGTTCGTGCCGTTTGGACAAGGCGTAATGAGCTCAGAAAGCGCTTACATGTCCTCTGAAGCTGTGGCCAAAGCTCCGTGTCATTCACCCAGTCACCGTCCACGATATCCGCCAATATAGAAGTTTACTGAGCCACACCGGGCGTCATGCCCATCCATTGTAAACAAGGAGGCAGCTGAGGCAAGCAATGGACGCGTCACCACGTGATCAAACATGGCACGCCCACGGGATCGGCGCGAAAATGGTCAATAGGCAAAGCACATTTAGAAGTAAGATCCACCAGCAACAACTCCCAGATTTATCTGATCGTACGAACGTCCCTGCAAAGAACATTGGTGGCACAGTGATTATGCGACCGAAGCACGAGACCGCATATAAGATTTCTTTCCCCGTGAGAAATATAGCAATGGCCAGGTCAATGAGGCAGCCTGTGAAGAAAGGGCACTACATATTGACGAATATGACTCGGTGGAATATAATTGCGATCGACGTCTGGTACCAAACACTTCTATCCCTTTTCATCAAAATCGACATCAGCACAGGAAATGCATGTCCTATGCACGCCTATGAGGCTGTCACGATGACCAGATCCAAGAGTAGTCAACGCAATCGAAGCAGGAGAAAAAAGTGAGAGTTTACTGCTTAACGTGGCGAGCGACATCCATCACATGATCGCAGCACTTGCTTTGGAATGCAACAGTCGAAGCGCCCTTATCAATTTTCAGGGACTGCGTTTGCCAAGAACACTAACGTAGTACAACTGCAGCGTGACAGTTCCGGCTCCCAAGATGCGACAAGACCTCAAAAAGGGCAACTCCAAACCCATTTGCACTAATGCACACACGGTCCCTACGCAGCCGAAATCACTGACAGATGCCCAGGAAAAGTAGCTACAAGGAACTATCAGCAAGCCCACGGCAGTACTTGCTTAATCGACAGCATCCGTGACGAAATTAAGGAAGTCCTTGCAGCACTAATACCAGCCCTCAAGGCACCGTAAAGCTCGAAATCAAGACGCAGATTAAGCGAGATTCAGACGGATACTGATAAAGAGATACTGCATTACAAAGATAATTGTACAAAGATCTCGACGCCAAGTTCATGAAACTTGTGAAAGAATTGCGCTATGAGTTTGCAAAAGTCCGAAAAAGTCTTACAGCGGAGGAAAAGGCAGAGCTCCAAGTCATGCGCAAGCTTAAGTTTCAGGTCACCAAGAAACAAAGGCAACCAGTGTGAGATGTCTGATGAAAGCACATGCAGCGGGAGTCAGGATGGCATGTAAAACCCGAACTAAGCAAAATGCTACGTCTCCGCGCCAAAGCGAGACCTCTACTGATCTTTGAGTGGAACTGCAGAGACCTCGTCCACCACGCAATGTAGCTCAACAAGCTGTTCGGAGAGCCCAGTCTTCGACCAGATGCTTTGCTTCTGCAAAAGCTCAACGGCAATGACTGGCAACTCAGCGGTTACATAGCGTACACATCGTCACCAATTGAACATACTAGCAAATTTCGCGGCAGAGCACCAAGGACCACAGAAAGCGTGGTCAATCAAGCTGCAGTCTACATATAGAGATTTTCCCGTCACAATTGAACACTTCCCAGTGGCGCACGAAGAACAGAGATGTGGTAGCGTACACGTACGAGTATGGGCCCATTCACACTTGCGACTAGGCGAGGTCGCACGACCAATTGCGACTGGCGACCAGAAAGCTACTCAAGACGAACGATGTTCACACTTACAAATGCGACCGACGAGTCGCTAAACCGAAATGTCTCACGATATGCCGTTCACGTCTGCTTGAAATATCATATCGACGCGTAAAATAAGCGTCAGTGTATACGGTATCGCATCTCTTCGGTCGAAGGTTCATCCTCGTTGACACCAGTTATTAGATCTGGTAGGCGTTGGTTGCGGGAGTTGGGGGACGTTGAGGCGCACTTGGGAGAAACAGGAGGGATATATTTACATTATGTACAGTGATTAAAATACAAAACTGAACAGTCGTAAATTGATCGACGGCCGGCAGCATCTCGGACGCTGCGGCCCGTGGCAAGAAGAGCTCTCGTCTCCTCGATTTGTCGCTCTTTTAACCCCTTCGTCTCTCGGGGTCCCGTCATTTTTGGCCAATCGTCGAGCCAGCTCAGGTGTCGTCATTTTCCTCCCCTGGTATTGCCCGTGCAAGTGCCGTCTTATTCGGCCAATGGGGACGCTCCGAGGGCTTCATTGTCCGATGGCTGATTTACCTCCGGTTTTGCCTCCTCGCCTGGAAGCGCTCGGCTGAAGGAGACGGGACGTTCTCGGAACGGCCCTCCAGAGCTGCAAAACCGCTTTGCACTCGACCAAGGCTTCCTTCCTGGAACGTGCCAGCCTCCGTTCCACTTTTGGGAAGAGTCAAGCAGGGGGAGACAATAGCTCGACGTGCGGTGCGTGAGGTAGAGTCGCCAACCTGTCTGACGGGTCCGGCGTGGTTGACGCGCCTCGGTGCACCATAATTGGAACGCGACGACCTTTTAAGGTGGTGGGGAAACTTGGGTGATTCCGGGAAAGGGTCCGTATCTAACAACGGACGTCCTGTTCCTTCGCATCTGATTGGTTCAGCGTTCTGCGACTGCGGTCGCGCGACTGAAAAATCGAGCAGTGAGCGACTGGCCCGAAACAGTCGCATTTCGAGAAAGCGAGCATTTGCGACTACTTACGACTGTCGCTTTGCGACTAACTTGGTCGCGCGACCTCGACAGTCGCAAGTGTGAATGGGCCCTAACAGGGTGTACGGAAAGAGGCTCGTTTCCGTCTACATTCGTCCAGAACAGAAATCATCCGGCGATCGAGGCTTCATGACTAAACCATATCGTGTCCACGCCTATATGGGGATCCCATAGCTAGGAGGCGACTTTAGCGTTCGCCACTCGTCGTGGGGCTACAATCTCGACAGTACACGAGGGCATTCCTGCCCAGCTGTTCTATGTATGATCTAGTTCTTTTGACTACACTGACTTTTCTACGCGTATCGGCCAGTACAAGGGACAACATGACACTATTGGGCGCGAGGCCCACCACTGGAGATGTGGCGCTGCAAACGTTTTGACGTGCAAAGGGAAGCGCGGTTGGAACGCGTTTTTTAACCGCGATTGCTGTGTTTTCCCCTTGAAACCATCCTTGTTTTGCACTCACTTCATGCGCGCGGACACATACAGGTGTTTCAGCGAACACTTTCAAAATTTATTTAATGGTTGTCTGTGGCAGATAGCCCAATTCTAGTTAATGATCTGGTCTACTCGAAGAGGCGCACATTACTTGCACAAAAAATTGAAATGATAATCGGCTAATTACCAAAATTCACTAATTAAGTTTTTAACTAATTACCTGATGGGCCATATTGCAATTTATAAATTGTAGCCGTGGAATTCACGAGGCGAATCCACTTAGAATTATTCTCAGGACGACACCAGCTCTGAGATATTAATTCCCGAACTTTGCGGAGAAGTGCATTGGCACTTCTCCGCAGTATCACACGGTTTTTTCGATCGCGAGCGGGCCCGATCAGACCAAATTTCTCGATCGCGATTGGCCCCTTTGTGCAAGCTGCGGAGGGAGTCAGTCGTCGAAAATTCCATCCCGACTGGCTCGATCGCGATGGAAAATGCACCGTGTGACAACCGTACAAGATTCGCGCAATAAATTAAGAAGCAACATACAAATATCAAAATCGTGCCGCAGAAAAACGTGTGCTCGTCGTCACTGGCGAAAGTTTAAAATGTTACCTAGCTACAACGTCACAACAAACCCCTGTCAAAAAAAAAAAAAACAAGCTAAACTCTCTGAATGACCGCGCCACGTGCATATAGCTCTCACGTTGCCTCAAATCACGTGAGAAGGTCGCGCTGCATGCACCTCCCACAAAACAGAGAAACCACTTGCGTCGTGCTCCATGGGGGTATGGGTGGTAAGCAAGAATAAAATTTGCGAACGCTATTTGTCGTGTCAACCGAGGCCCGTTTGATGCAACCTACAATAAATGTTGCGGTGGACACGTTGAGACCTTTCTTGCAGCAATAATATGTTTCTTTACCGCAAGCACACGCTAAAGCCCATTTGATGCTTAGTTTGAATTCGACACAATGGTTTCTTAGATTTTACAAAAGCAGCGGACTCGATCGGCCTCCGTGGTTTCCATGTCGGTGGCCATAGCAGACGTCGGTGGCCTATATAGCAGACGACACGGCCATCGGGGCGATGTCTAAGGCTTCATAAGGACGTTAATTTTTTTTCGGAACAGTTATTAACATGTACAATCAGTGAGGAAGCCATATCGGTATTTTACTGATTTCGTCAAAGGAAACACAGTAATAACAAAAGAGGACGCGAAAGCGGCTGCGGGTGCCGAGCAGGAGAGGGCTGGCGGAGCAGTCCAACTTGCACGTCACAGGGATGGCTCCGCATAGCGGCGCCACGGTATGTCCTCGCCCCCAATACGCCAGACCTGGCGTGGGTGTCGGCATGTCAGAAGGCGAATGGCACACCCAATGCCATGGGCAGTGACCATCTGCCAATTTGCGTGACGCTGACCAAACGTCGTCCCACTACGAGCGTAACGAGACATGTGCACTGAGATTCGTTTCATCAGTCTCTTATCGACGGAGACGACGAAAACAAAGCGGAAAACCGACCCTATACAAACAATACAGCGGGCTCTAGAAATGGCCACCACTAACGTGAAAGTTACGAAGCGACAACCTGGGCTGCGATCGCGCAAACAGCTCGCTTTCCGCACCTTCGGTTTGACTGCTACGTCACAATGTGGGAAATCTGCGGTACCGCCCCGCTCTCTCTGACGGCCCGCTGACGCAATCACAATTCTGATCAATCCAGAGAGGGCAAGCGAAGGAACGGAAAGCGAGCTGTTCGCGCGATCGCGCCCCTGCTCCGGACTTGCACTTGCTAAATCTCGGCGGCCAGACTTCGGGGTCCTCGAGAGTTTATGCGGGAGGTTCGCACGCCACACCTCCGAGCCAGGCTCAACCTTGCTACAGCCCGTGCTCGAAAGTACGCCCTGGAGCCGTATCGCCAGAAATGGAAAGAACACTGCAACCACAAGACTCAACACGCCTCTCTGTGGAACACCTCAAGGAGATGCAAAGAGATGCAAAACAAGGTCGCATCGAAGAACTTGGCTCTATATCTAAACAATATAGAGAAACTGTCCCTCGACACTGGCGAACAATTGTGCTCGCAAGGTGAGAGGCATTATGACCCCACTTGCTATGAAAGAGATTAGTGAGTGGGGATAACCCAAGGAATTCCCTTTTCACTATGGCCGAGCGTCTCGCTCGGCCTAAAGCCCTCCATCCACGCGCCACCTCCGCTTTTGCTGGTCGGCGAAAACGTGTATGGAGGGGCTTTAGCTCGGCCGACAGGGATGTCAGTACACCAGCATCCTTGGCCCTGACAGCATAAGCTATAGCGCCCTTCAAAATCTTCCGGCAGGCAGAGCCATCCTTAAGTGACCAGTTTACTGCCCATCCCTGAAAAGACACCACCTTGATCACTCCGCATTAGTCAACCATCAACGATGCCCGCAACGTGGATCCTAGTAATGCGTCGCGGATAGAGAAGGAGGCTTAACGCGCACGCAGACTCTACGAGCACTTGCCTACACTTCACATGTACACCAAATGCGACCTTTCACCAAGACGAAATTATCTGTGGTCGGGCCCAACGCCAACTGGGGTAAACGCGAAGGCAAGTTGCTGCACGGAACTCGAAGCCTCAATGGCGCAAGCAACAACGGCCATACTTGAAGCTGCTCGCTATGTAGCCGCTTTGCCGGAACCGCCTGACCCCATGATTCGCACATTACGTCGAGAACGCAGTACGAGAGTGCGGCAAGAACGTCACAAACAGCCGCCTCGTTCGGCAAATGAATACTGCGAGATGGGCCAAACAAGCAAAGTTGCGCCGACGAGCTATTTTGGCCAACATCTTCCAGACGTTCCATCCCGGATAGGCTACGGTACAGCGACTACAGTCATTCTACGCCGCCTCCGAACTGAAACAGCGGTTGTGGCAAGCTTAACAAGCTGTTGGGCGGAATCTGTACACGATGTGACCAAGGAGCTTTGGCCACCATTCCGCACCTTTTGTGGGACATCCAGCCCATTCACGCCACCGGGACATCGCCCTTCTCGGGACTACCACCATATATTTCCAAGACTGGCAATTACGAGGCATGGATCCGCCCTGAAGGATACACGCGACAATGCAAGGCAGTACCGGATTCGCTCCTCGGTTTCGTCAATGAGGCGCAGCTTAAGGAATACATCTAAAGCGCCTCGCTCTCAAACCCTCCTTCACATTTTCTTTTCTCCACGTGAATGATGTCCTCCCGACAAGATGGAGAAGTATTTCAATCAACAAATTTCAACAACGCTCGTTGTTCACACTTCTGTTCCTGCGCCAGCATGACGACGGTGGCCGTAACGAAGAGCCGACACCTGGCACCTGTGCGTGGCATATATTCTCCACGCAACTCCTTTACTTGTACCACACAGCGCTCCGTGCAGTACGCTCCAATCTTTTGAAAGGCGGCGGTTCGAAGTTTGTTAACAAAGGGCCTCGTGTTCTTCTAGCATCGTCACAAGTAAAAAGTGTTCTTCCTGGCGTTGTACTGCACATTCACGCGGTGGTGTCGTTCGATCTCGGATTCTATCAGTGACAGGCCGCAGTATCAGTAAGCTCGTCCTTGGCGCTTACCTTCGCCTTTCCCCATTGTGGGTCCGACGCAACTCATCTCGTTGAGCGACGGTTTCGCTGAGCAGTTTTGGCATCTATAAGCTGCGAAGGAAAGCATGTTGGATTCTGTTGGCGTGGCATTCATCGCAAGTTATTTAGATTTTTCCAGCGAGGGTAGCGAATACCCGTATTAGCAAGAATTACGTCGACGGCGTACTTAGTCGTTATTGCATAAAGAGTGCTATTCATACTGTGAACAGCCACGCCCTCCCTTTTTCTCATTCGCATACCTGAATTTACCTAATGCCCCACAGCACAGACCAACGTACTAGCATGGTCGATAAAAAATTGCATTCATGGCTTGGCATTTCGGCGACCAGACGCTGGCTCAATATTTGTTCACGTTCACACGAGCGGTCATTCATGGTAAGACTGTTTTGTACGCACTAAACGGACCCGTCAGTACTGACGATGAGGTCTCCAACAAACTGGCAACCCCCTTACGCGACGGACTCGCATCATGTTTGTGTCCGTGAGTGAGATCTTTTCGTTTAGTTTGTGTTGTGAAACTTCTTGTTCAAATAATCCCCGATCGCATGAGCAACGTTCTCATTTACGTACTTCCACGCGACGCTGAAAGCAGTGTAATAGACAACTGAGGCGTAAGTGCGGCTACTCAAATAAACGATACAAACTGTATAAACGACTAAATGCTAAACTACACTTGAGTGTTTTCCTTAGCGCGCGTTCTCTAGCAAACGTGCACTGCCACTTTCAGGTTAACGCTTTCCACCATAGGGCCGCTGCCCATCCCTCGACTGCCGCCATGCCATGCGCTTATCATAACATTCTTTCATGGGCGCTTTGGATACACTTTCTCTGTCTCACAAAAAGTACAGGCCGCAGAGTAGAGCCTCCTACCCGCCTGCTTATTCCTTTCCGGGGAAGCATTCGGGCGGGCGTTTGTATAGTCCAGCGTCCCAGAACACTACACAAAAAGGACGCCATACAAACGGAACAATGTTTGTTAGTTTTTATTGCGATAGCAATTATATGGACACTTCTACCGGATTTCTGCCGTCGTCGTCGCCGTCGCCGTGAGGTTCCCTATAGATAAAATCTTCGCCGCGCGCCGTATGCCCGAGCGGAAGCGTGCGGGGACGCGCGCTATCACGGAGAGCGAACGCCCTCAATCACCCACGCGCAAGCAAGGAAGCGGGAAGCCAGCCCCGGAGGGAGCGCGGGGGGGGGGGGGGGGGGGGGCGCACTTCTACGCTGCCAACAACCGCGCTCGTCGCTCCTCCGCACCGTCTCTTATCTCCACACGGCTCTGACCTTTATGCGCCGTGCATTCGCCGCTCAGTTTCCGTTGAAGCGATAGACCGCACGTACCTTCGCCCGCTGCTGCGGCGTATATATGTGCTTGCTGCCAGCGTTTTGACAGTCGTCGTCTGCAGTCATTCAGTGTGATCTATTCATGTTTGTTTGTGCGCGCTCACACCACGCTTGTTCAATCAGTTAGTAATAGTCGGGCCACATTTTCCAACGCACGCTACACATGCAATGCTGCCCGGGTCGGCAGTGCAGCGCTCCAGGTGTGTCCCTTCACACGCGCTGCCCACGGGAAGCGCTTCTCATCAACACCACCGTTTCACACGCGCCTCCTCGTGGTCATCGAGTCTCTCTTCATGTCGGTCTACTTACGCCGCAGCACACCTGCTTACTTAATCAGCTCATGTTTACTACAATTCATATTGCTACCAAAGCCGCTCACCTTACTTCGTATGACATTGCTGTGTTGCTATCGCATTCATTGCTTCGCCCTTAGGGCGAAACTGTGACATTTTTTCTCTCTCTCTCTCACTATTTGACAGGTGTCGTCCAGTAGCGAACCAGACCAAGCTTGCCTTTTTGTATTTCACGCACAAACCGCGTCGCGTGAGAACACGGATTCCGTAGCATTATCGTACGCGTATGAATGGATGTTCTTGACCAGAAAAAGTTATTAGATGTCACCCCGCTTGGTCGCTGCTTGCATTAGAATGCAATGCAGTCATCTTTTACAGATAATCAATTAATCAGCCCCGAGCTAACATTGTCAAAATCCATTACCATCAAGAACAGCTCGGCGTCGCCACGCGTTTTCCCTTTTTTTTTTTTTTTTTTTTTCGTGTGCTCTCCGGCCAGCCTAACTAAGCACTCGCTGCCGGTAAGGTCTAACATACACTATCTGGTATTCGATATGGATCTTTATCCAGCCAGTCTTGCACAGTGTCATTTCACCACGCTAGCTATCAACCTGTGGCTACGAAGATGGTGTGCTAAGTGATCAACAAAAAGGCCGAGCGCGGCTTCGCCTATGGGAGGGAGCAGGGGAGACCGCACCTGGCAAAGACAGCGAACGAGATAAATGGTAGCGGCATCAGGAGGGCTAAAGAAGCCGCGGACACTGGAGCAAAGTGAGAGCCGAGCCTAAGGCTGGTAATCGCGGCCGCGCATAATTAACTTAACGAGCTATAGCAATGCAAATGCAAGCTCTTCGGTCAAGACGATATGTGCACGCGGCTTTCCTTATCGGTCTCCGCGGCATGACATAATTAGAACGGCTAATCACGCGCGCGTTTTCGCGTTGCTACACGGATGATGCAACGGTTAATAACCTCAGCGATGAACCACGCGTCCCGACATCACGAGTGAGCAGTGCAGAGTAAGATGAAAAACGTGCTTCGCTGCAGACGATCGATGTCAAAGCGCGTAGGCGTGATGACTATGCCGTAGGCTAGCGTATGGCTTAGACGACAATGCCTCGTAAACAATACCATGTCATAGTAGTGTAGTAGGTCAGTTAAGTACTGCGGAAGGCCACATTTGCAGACACAGCCTTACGAGTTTATGTTCCCGACGGCTTTACTAGAACATTAAAACAAGATAATATTTCGTGTTTTGCCTAAGTGTTACAAAGTTACATACTATTTTATTAGATGTCTAGTCGACAGAAGTTCAGCATGCCAGACGCACAGCGTCTGCAGTCTGCTATATATGCAGCGTCTGCTTATTTTGAGCCAAACATGCCTTGTATTTATTCTGCAGAAGAACTATAGAAAGTCGCAAGCTGTCATTTTTGCAAGTGTCTTCCCTTAATTGGCAAAACCGCGGAGTGCAGCCATACAAGCGTTTACACAATTGATTGCGTTGCTTAATACAACCACAAGTTAAGAGGGTTGATGGTTTCATTTGTAAACTATCCTGAAGAAACGATACAGTTGTCAGATATAAAGTTAACGTTTGTAGCAGACCATGCGTGTTGGCAATACTCCCCCGAGGCGGTTAGGTCATTACTCCAGTACAAGTCTGATCATTCCAAACTAGTAAAAAGTGAAACATGTGTAATGCATTCAATCTTCAGTACCTTGCCACCGCAGAACGCAAGCTAGCTTTTGAGAGCAGGTGCTCAGACTCAGGGAAGATGGATATCTAGAGTGGATGATCACAAAAATTTTTTCTAAATAAAAGAAGTAATGTCTATTAAGAGTAAGTCATTTTGGAAACCTGTTGGCAATGGTTCTGTGAAGTGAAATAATGCAGTTGAGTTTATTATGAAATGTTTCAGCAAACACTTTCAAAAATTTTTAAAGTTGCCTGTGGCAGATAGCACAATTCTAGTTCATGAGCTGGTCTACTCGAAGAGGCGGACATTACTTGCACAAAAAATTGGAATGCATAATAGACTATTCAACAAAATTCACTAATTAAGTTTTCAACGAATTACCTTATGGCCCATATTGCAATTTACAAATTGTAGCCATGGAGTTCGCAATGCGGATCCACTTGGAACGATTCTCAAGATGACACCAGTTTCGAGATATTCACAAACGTTGCGGATAAATACATTGGCGTTCCAGTTACTTTTGTGCTTCAATTCATAAAATATTTTGTTAAGAAATGTTTTGTTTGTGCTCCAAGACAAACGGAAGTAGATGACACGACGTCCCATGACACAGGGCCAGTGAAGGTGAAGTTCAGCCCCGATCACTCGGCGAACGAGTTGAGGAGAAAAAGCATGACTATGGAGGAGGGTAACTTGTAATCGTCCAGAGCTCTCTTAATATGAGATGCTTCACACAAATTGTGGTGCGAATGTTTTACTGTAGCTGTACACTCCGCGTCTACATAATTTGTCCGAACCGTTTCAGGGACCCTTTAATTCCCGAACTTTGCAGAGAAATGCATTGGCGTTCCAGTTACTTTTGTGCTTCAATTCATAAAATATTTTGTTAAGAAATGTTTTGTTTGTGCTCCAAGACAAACGGAAGTAGATGACACGACGTCCCATGACACAGGGCCAGTGAAGGTGAAGTTCAGCCCCGATCACTCGGCGAACGAGTTGAGGAGAAAAAGCATGACTATGGAGGAGGGTAACTTGTAATCGTCCAGAGCTCTCTTAATATGAGATGCTTCACACAAATTGTGGTGCGAATGTTTTACTGTAGCTGTACACTCCGCGTCTACATAATTTGTCCGAACCGTTTCAGGGACCCTTTAATTCCCGAACTTTGCAGAGAAATGCATTGGCGTTTCAGTTACTTTCTTAACAAAACGTCATTTGATGCATTGAAGCACAAAAATAACTGGAATGCCAATGCATTTCTCTGCAAAGTTTGGGAATTAATATCTCGGAAGTGGTGTGTGTCATCCTGAGAATTCGTTCCAAGTGAATCCACCTTGCAAACTCCATGGCTAGAATTTGGAAATTACAATATAGGCCATAAGGTCATTAGTTTACAAATTAATTAGTGAATTTATGTTAATTAGATGATTATGCCTCTTCGAGCAGACCAGCTCTGGGACTAGAATTTTAGCTATATGCCACAGGCAACCTTTAAAAATTTTTGAAAGTGTTCACTGAAACACCCTGTATATGGGCACAAGCTGTCACATAGATCAAAATGTGAAGTGAATCAGTTAATCAAATGCAAAAAATCAAAAAACTGTCATCCACCCAACAGTAGCCCGAAGCTACAAAGCTTCATGCTTTGTGCACATGCCCGGTGTGCCCCCCCCACACCTCTAGCTACACTCCTGCTTTATGTGAACTATGACAGCAGTTGCTTGCCTTTCATACTTCACCATGCCCCCATACAAATGCAGAAACTGCAGAGTGATTTCACCAAGCAACTACATGCAAGTAACAAAAGGGGGCAAGCACAGCTTCCACTGCACACAGCATTCAACACACCAAAACGCAAAAAGATGTTGTTACATATTGTGAGGTAAAAGCAACATTTCATTTGTTCATATTTGAAATTTCCCAGTCAGTTAACTAGCCACTAAACACATAAGCCAATCTCCTCCATATTTTTTACATCTATATTTACTAGAGTTGGGCAAACTTTTTCAAATAGGAATCGCATATGAATAGTAAGTATGGTATCTCGAATTGGCAAATGCAGATGCATATATTTACAGCAGGATTATTTATTTTGGCATAATTAGGTGCCACGCTTGTACTGACTTGAGAAAAAAAAGACACAGCCAACTATCACGAATGATTAAGATCAGATCTAAACACAAGATGACTAACTGTCCTTAAAGAACTGCAAAAATATCCTCTCAACGTCATTAAGCCCTGGTTGTAAACAAGCTTTCCAGCAGGGGTACGGCTAGCTTTACAAAAAAAGCTAAACAGATGGTTGTCGAAAAACAATCAGGGCCTATGTTCGCAAAACAGCTCTCATGCTACAAGTGTTTGTAAGAGCAAATATCAGCCAATCGTGATGGTGGACATGTTATAAGTGAAGGTGGCCATCCAATGGCAAAGGTGACCTTACGAGGGAAAAGCTTTGTTACTTCGGCCCCAGAAGCTACGGAAAAGAAACAGCTGTTGAAGGACTTGTGTGTCATAGACAATGTAAAAAACACCGACCGTTGCAAGAAAAACATCACTGGCTGTAGCATAAAAGATCGGCAGCATGTTACACTCCTGTAACACCTGAAGGGGAAAGTCTGCTGCGCACTTGGTAACATGCCATCTCGCATCGTCGCGTTGCTGCTTTCACAGTTCAGCCACAAAGAAAGAAATTCAACAAGAGGGGACACTTGCGAAAACTGGCAACGGGAAATACGTCACGCTAGCATTAACATCAGTCGATAGATGCCACGAGCATCGAAAAAGAATGTGAAGTAAATTTAACAGAAATTGTTTTTTTTTCTTTCTTTCCCGCTAAAACTAAAGCATTTTTGGTATAACTGAACTCATACTTTGAGACTTATCTTTCTTGTGTTACCTAGCAACAAGCTAACGGCATGCCAGATGCGCCACATGCATGCGTCATGCGCCAGACATGCCACCGAAGTGAGCGAGGCGGGCTGCGCATGTGAGCGTTCGGCAACCCGTGGACCCATCTGTTGTTTTTTATTGCGACAGTTTTTATTGCGATAGCAATTATATGGACACTCCAAAGCAGATTTCTGCCGTCAGCGTCGCCGTGAGGTTCCGTATGACGTCAACGGCGATGAAATCGTCGCCGCGCTCCAGACGCTGTATGTGCGAGTGAAAGGGTGCAAGGGACGCGCGCTTTCACGGGGAGCGAACGCACGTCGGAAAGCAAACGTGCGTTCTGCGCCGTGCTCCCTGAAGGGCTGCAGAATTAAGCGTCTCTTTCCTCCTTTCCATATATAGAGAGCAAACGCAACTTTTTCCGTCGCGCGAAAAGCTGTGGGGGGACGGGAGGGAGGGAGGGGAGGCAACGTTTAGCTGTGGCACCAAATACGTATTTATATAAAAACGCCGCACGCTTTTGGTGCGAACGCGGGCAAAACGCCGACGGCGTCAACAACAGTTCTGCGCGTTGCTGGTGCTGCTGCATGTCCAAGTTTATACCGCTGATAAAACTACTATCCTTGCTCCGTATAGCTTTCTACTAATTTGCTATAGCAATTGGTGCTTCGCCTTTCGAGTGAAACTGCGACAAATTTTTTCTTCTTGTTTTTTTTAAATGCTAAGCATTTCTTGCCGAACATTTGCCACTTTGAGAGTATCTATCCAGCCGTCTACGTCTTGGTGCTTTCATGGTCATTTCGTTAACTTGGTATGTACCAAAATTAGCATAGTATGACAAGATTGTATGACGAACATAAATGATAGGTCATGACATGAATGTCATGTAGGTCATGAAACAGCCACCTATGTCTTGGTGCTCTCATGGTCGTTTCGTTAACTTGGTATGTAGCAACATGACAAGAGTGTATGACGAACATAAATGATAGGTCATGACATGAATGTCACGACATGTGTGTCATGTAGGTAACAGCTGCCTAGGTCTTCTCAGTGTTCTCATGATCGTTTCATTAACTTGGTAGGCTCCCCACACACTGCTTCGCATAACGTCGATTCCCACAAGGCGAGGGATCTGTCGGCATTTTTTATGTTTTTTTTAAATTTTGTTATGTCGCCTGGTTTCTTAGGCTACCGGCTTATTCTTCCGTTTCTTCTGCACTTCGAATGGCACCACTGCACTATTGGACAATGGCAAGGTGAGAAATTTTTTTTCAGAGTCTGAGACGCATTTCAAGCATATAGGCTTATGGCACGAAGCAGTGAGTTGTGATGCAGTCAACGAAAAACAGCATTTGGTGTGTATTGAATCCGACTAGGACATGTTTGCGACGATTTCTATGGGCCCAGACATTAACTAATTTCGCTACTATTTTGGGATACTTTTGAGGCACTTTGGCCGCACCAGGCATTGTGACGCAGTAGCAATAAACAGCTCGGCGGTGGTGCTCAGTTAGTTTTGCGTGTACTGCATCTTACTAGGACAAGTTCGTGGCACTTTCTCTGACACCCAACATTACTGAAAAGTGATTTCGTTACTTTTTGGGGTACATTTTTGGCACGCTGGCCACACCGGCCATTGTGAAGCAGTTAACAATAAGCAGCTTGGATGTGGTGACAAAGTTAGTTTGGCGTGTACTGAATCTTGTGGGCAAGCTTCTGACGCTTTTTATGGCCCCGCAACAATGTACTATACCTTCTTTTGGTACTCACGCTTGTCGAGAACACAACAAGCGATTGCCAAGAGTGATAACACGGGAGTGTGTTGCTTGCACAGGTAGAACGAGCAAAACATAATGCCGAGAAGTTCAAATACCAGGAACATTCAACTTGAAAATTCCTTCTTCTGAACGACTGGAAACAGGCTTTGCACCCACGCATTTGTCTTGATTGCGAGTAGAAGGCATTCTGCAAGCGTCTAGCAACTACAACTGAAGTAAAATTTTGTGAACATAGGGGGAACAATACACCAAGTACACCAGAGTAGGGAGGGAGGGAGTACACCAAGGTACATATTATGGTGAAGTAATATGTGTGTTAATGAATTACTGGCTTACTAAAGATTTCAGCAAGTGCTCAGCAAATTTTTAAACTATGCGATATAATTCAGCAAACTAAATCTTTTATTGAAACTGCTCGAGAAGAACAACTTCGCTGGAAATTTGGTTGTAACTCTGCAAGGTCGCACACATCTGCTGTCTTTTTTTCTTGTGAATATTGCAAGTCATTTACATGTATGTTGATTGTACTTCATTGTGTATAACCTCGAAAATACTACTACCTAGCGATACATGCGCGCTTTACATAGACTCAAACAGCAAGTACAATTATTTGTTTAATTAAGAACATCGTCTGCAACAAATGTGCATTTTTTGATGTGCGCTGCACTAATGCTACTGGGCGGGATCTGGAACCTCTAGGCACTCACTGCCTTTTGTCCCTGTATCATATGTAGATTTTATATAGTGTCAAGGAATAAATGCAAATTCAAATAATTTTTCGGGCCCCCATTGCTCACCATGTGTGATTAATAAATTGGTTAATAAATTGGTTAATAAATTAATAAATTGGCCCCTGATGCGACTGAACAGTAAATGCAAAAAAAAAAAAAAAAAGCAGCGCCGATTAGCGCAGCCGGCGTAATGCGTACCGGCTAGCGTTCAAAACACGCGCGCCTAAAACCGAAACCGGAAGTGTGGTTCAGGTTTTAACATCAGTCGCTTAGTGCGCTACAGTCAATTGGCCGCCGGGCTCTATGGGAGTGTCCACTCTTGTTGAATTTCTTTCTCTATGGTTCAGCTTTTTCGGCTCGTTTTTGACGCTAAGCTGCTGCTTCGCACGCTCGTATAGCAGGGTCACACTCGCGCCAACGACGTTTATCTAACTTTAAGTTGCATCCTCTCAGCAGGGGATTGAAACGTATGCTGTTCTGTGTGTTGTATGGGTGATTTCAATGAAAGTATGCACTGTTCGCTTCACTTTGCTAAGCGCTTGTAGCCTCAGCCTCACGGGGGTATGAGCCATTTCATTTCTTGCGTGCTTACGGAGATATGAGCTTTTGCTTACGGGGGGTATGAGCCATTAAGAAGGTAACGTTTTCTTTTTTTTTTTTAACCACTCGACTAGACACCACGTTTCTGTACGTTGTATGCGTGATTCCTACGAACGTATGCACTGTTGGCTTCACTTTTCTGAATGCTTGTAGCCTCTGCATTATGAGAGGGATGAGCCAGTGCATTTTTGCTTGCTTAGGGGGGTATAAGCCATTGCTGATGATGACAATTTTTGTACCACTGGACCGGACGACGCATTTTGTTCAAGGCTTTCCGGGGTATGAGCCACTTAAGGCTCCTGCCTTAAAAGATAAAATTGCTAGACGACTAGACCACAAGAAACACTAAATGACAGAATACAAGCAAAAATCGCAGATTACCATGTAGGCTTCTGCCACGAAACCAAAGACAAGACTTGCATTACCTATTTTGTTTCTGCATTGCTTCAAAAATGTTTGGTGTTGTTGCACTTTTGATAATTTGCTTTGTTTAGCAGCCAGAGAACAGTAACCCGACTTTAACAGTCCGTTGGTGCAAAATATTTTATTAGTATCGGTATTTGCATTGGATTAATATCAGGCAGGCCATGTAATGTGTAGGATAGATAACCGGTGGACCATTAAGGTTACAGAATGGATACCAAGAGAAGGGAAGCGCAGTCGAGGACGGCAGAAAACTAGGTGGGGTGCTGAAGTTAGGAAATTTGCAGGTGCAAGTTGTAATCAGTTAGTGAAAGCCAGGGGTAATAGCAGATCGCAGGGAGAGGCCTTCGTCCTGCAGTGGACATAAATATAGGCTGATGATAATGATGATCGGTATTCAAAAATGCCGAACAGTTCATTTTCGAAGACAAATAGTTAGTGTGTAATATTTAATTCTTATTCGAAGCTTCGAATATGTTTGCTTACACCTAGAATCTACGCAACATTAAAAAAATTATTGGAGCTATGATCAGCACCGCTTTTAAAAATAAAATAAATTCTGTGGTTACACATGCCAAAATCGTTATCTGATTATGAGGCACACCAAAGTGGGGAACTCTGAATTAATTTCAACTAATTGGGGTTTTTTAATCTGCACCTAAATCTAAGTGCAGGAGAATTGTTGCATTTAACCCTGATTGAAATGCAACCGTCATGGCCGAACCTCGTTCTCAGCAGTGCATCGCCCATACTCGCTGAGCTACCACAGCAGGTCAGCAGTGCTTTGAAAAGCATCTGAAGATCACTGCAAACAGACCAACCAGTACTAATGTTCTTGGCCCACTGTGTATGCATTATCACAGTAGACCTCCTACTGTGCAAGTTTTTATTTACGAGTAAATTAAGCTAGGAGCTGAGGTTGCCAGCAGAAATAGCAACATTAGGGTTGTGCCAACACTAGCTGCAAGCACGCTTAAACATTACGGTATGTTATGTAGATGCATTGCCAAAATGGAGCACACTTACTCTGGATGGTTTGATTGCGCAACTGTGCAGAGGGTTTCATGAATCTTTGTCTCGTAGGGGCCCAGTCTCATTATTAACAGGGACATTAAAAGAACCAATGCCGCATCACTTATGATACCTGTGAGAGAAAGATAATGGGCATATCTCACACATCAAAAAACTAAAAAAATTATATAAGTATAAAAGCTGCTTAATGACACCATTTTCACAACACAGCATAAACAAAGCATTGGATCACATTGACAAATTTGGATGTCCCAAGGCAACACAGGCTGTGAGAGAAACCGTAGTTTGTTTCTTTGTTTGCATGTGTGCGAGAGGGGGGATGATGTAAGAGGTCTTCATATTAGTTTTGACTACCTGGAATTTTTTTTTTAATGTGCACCCAAAGCTTTGTGTTCTGCCCCCTCATAATGCAGTCACCGTGGCCAAGAATACAACCTGTGATTTCTGGATTTGCAGCAGATTCACCATAGGCCACCACGGCAAGTAACACACTACTCATTTAAATGCAGTAACCCAAACCAAGTAGGCTTGAAATGAAGCCACAGACAAGAAACATGGGTAACGTGCAATATGAATTAATGTTTCACTCCAGTCACTAAACAATGCTGACAATTCAGCGATGCTTGCAAACTTGATTGGTGCCACTGTGGAGCACTCCAGTCTAGCCTTTCCCATGCAATGGGCAGGTCTCACTCTTCTGGAAATCCTACAGCTTCACCTGTTGAATGCACTCTGTGCTGTTGCCATATTGCATGGCACAAATTGCCAAAGAAAAAGTTATTTGGTGCCCTTGTGTTGAGAGGTAACAGTCAGTAGTCTGGTTTCCATAAGTTTTAAATGTCCAGTAGAGTTTGCATCGGCAACATATGCTCCTGTTTGCCAAGGTGAGAACTCAGCTTTGTCAACATATATAAACTCCAGCGAGGAAGCAGTGCAGGTGAGCTTCACAAGTCTACGTTAGTTGAAATAATAGCAAATAATGCCATAATAAAGCTTTAATGACGTTACACAAATTGACGTGGCTGGTTATGCCAGGGTGCTTCACATTCCCTCTATCTGACCCAAGCTGTACATACAACCAATCAGGCGCACAGCCAGTGGGGGGGGGGGCTGATGGGGCTTCAGCCCCCCCCCCAACCCCGAAATTTTTTCGTGCCGGCATGCACCGCCGACCAAAGCTACCACCGACGCCGGCAATCATTCTACAGTCTGTCTACAATGTGTTTTTCATGCTCGAATAACATTTCGCCACGAACATTGCAAACTCGGGCTGGATTTCGTGGCACCTGGGGTGGATTTAGTGGCACCTCGGGTCACGTAACGCAAGGAGCCCCATCCGAGCACAAACTTTCAAGGGCTTTTCGATAGCGAGCGGGCGCGTTGCAGCATCTCGCAGTGGCCGCAGAATCTACGGAGCGCATAGATTTCAATTCCGAAGTTTTATGGGTGTAAAGTTCTCATAAACTTTTGACGCGAAAGGTGCACTGACATTTCCAAAGGCGTGCTTTAAAAGATTTTCAATTATGAAACTTTATGGGGTTAATGCTGTTATAAACTTGGACCAACATGCGTGCACTGGAGCCCTCGTGTCCAAGCCGTTCCAGAAATGAAAGCACGCGCTCGCAATCTTCCACACACACGAAAATACTAAATATTACCGTGACTGTGAGCTAGCAGGTGATAATTTTCTCCAAACATTTTCAGGACGCGTGCCCAATGTGATCGATCAGCTGGACCAGGGCAGGCAAAGTAAAATATGAGAAAACAGGAGAAAGGAAATGGCCTATTATTGAGGAAATTCTTTTTGCGGGCTACAAGGTCTGGCTCTCCGTGGCCACAGGGACAGTGGCCCTATGGATTTAAGCATAGGCGCCTAAGAAAATACAGGTATTTTCAGAGCGCTTCTTCGCATGCGAGCTGATTGTGGAGATATATATCTGAAGAACCATTTGGAAAGTTGCCCCAGTAATTTCTCGTATTTAAGCCCGGATGCACAAAACAGCAACAATGGAGACGAATTACAGCAAATGATTGAGGACCTTAACCGAGAAAGTGTAAGACTGGGGTTGAAGATTAATATGCAGAAGACAAAGATAATGTTCAATAGCCTGGCAAGGGAACAAGAATTCAGGATCGCCAGTCAGCCTCTAGAGTCTGTAAAGGAGTACGTTTATCTAGGTCAATTACTCACAGGGGACCCTGATCACGAGAAAGAAATTTACAGAAGAATAAAATTGGGTAGGAGTGCATACGGCAGGCATTGGCAAATCCTAACTGGGAGCTTACCACAGTCGTTGAAAAGAAAAGTGTACAATCATTGCATTCTACCGGTGCTAACATATGGGGCAGAAACTTGGAGGTTAACAAAGAAGCTCGAGAACAAGTTAAGGACCGCACAAAGAGCGATGGAACGAAAAATCTTAGGACTAACGTTAAGAGACAGGAAGAGAGCGGTGTGGATCAGAGAACAAACGGGGATAGCCGATATTCTAGTTGACATTAAGTGGAAGAAATGGAGCTGGGCAGGCCATGTAATGCGTAGGATGGATAACCGGTGGACCATTAGGGTTACAGAACGGATACCAAGAGAAGGGAAGCGCAGTCGAGGTCGGCAGAAAACCAGATGGGATGATGAAGTTAGGAAATTTTCAGGCGCAAGTTGGAATACGCTAGCGCAAGACAGGGGTAATTGGAGATCGCAGGGAGAGGCCTTCGTCCTGCAGTGGACATAAAATAGGCTGATGATGACGATAATGATGATGATGCACAAAACAAAATTATAGAAATTTGTGGCGAAATTATAAAAGAAAGCCTAGTTGCGAAATCAGGCTGCTTCTCCATACTTCCTGACGAAACGACGGACATCGGTGGAATCGAACAGCCTACTGTTTGTGCAAGGTACCTAAACAAGGATGCCAACTACATCAAGCGAGTGATTTAGGTTTCAGCACCGGAATGGATGCCCTCTCTCACTGCGACTGCAGGTTCTATGTAAATGTGTACAAACTGTTCCAGATTTTATTCACCCTTCCAGTGACCACTGCCAGCGCAGAGAGAATATTTTTTAACAAGAGTTTACTAAAAACCTACTTGCGCTCTACAATGTCTGTGGAACGCATGGTTAGACTGGTGCTTATATACACCCACAGAGACGTCGACATCAACGTGTCCCAAGTCATTGACCGCTTCGCTCAACTTCCCCGCCGAGAGAAGTTTCTCGTTTAGATAGCGAAGCAGCAAAAATCAATGCAAGTAAAAAGCTCTGTTTCTTCAGGTCCATAAGCTCGTAATTATGAAAACGTATGAGTGTTCGTTAGCTTTTAAAACCACAGAAATTTCAGCCGTTCATTCTAGCAGTCAGCATCATGATTAAAATTATCATGCGAATACGAAAATTACGACGATATCAATAACCAATTTTGACCGACCTTGCTCATTGAAAGCCCGGCCCACGCGGCATTTGCCAAAAACACACTCGGATATTGGGTAGTAACTTGCCGCATCATCTGTGGCTTTCGTTTGTCCTTTTCTTTCCTTTTTAGCTACCTGCTTTTATATTTTTTTTTGAAACGAAGCAAAACCCTCCTTTTATTTTGGGTGCAGAATAATTGTTGCCGCTGTGCAGGCAGTTAAATTACACATTTTCGAACTGATTTCTGCGTTATTCCTCTATTATTCTACCTGTATGGTGCTGTCTTGACCGCTGCATGGCCCGAGTACATATCATGATTTCTGCGATCATAGTTTTGTTCTTGCCTAGATCATCTGTCTTTCTGTGCGCAAAGTTTACTATCTCTGACTCCACAATGTGCTTATTTGTCTTGTTTGACGTATAATATACAGTGACGCTTGCTTAAATACGTAGATTTATTGGAGACTTAGACGTATATTTAAATATCTTGTTGCGAGGTGTTGTGTATACAAGCAGTGAACTTTGTTTCCAGCGACTCTTTTTTGCCCTTTAGCGAGTTGTATCTTCGCATTTGTATATTCCATTCTATCTTCGCATTTCTAATGTATATTTTGCAGAACTCCTACTTTTATGTGACTGCCACAGATACGAAGATGAGAGGATTGCCCTTCGGACGGCTTTGGGGCACTTAGACGACAGGCCTTTTACGGAGGAAAAGATCTTGGGCGCGTGGCCTCGTGCGTCTGCTATGTGCAGGGCTACAAAGGCGCTGCTGTGTTTTTTGAAGTGCACAAGCCTGTATGAACGCCTGTGACGAAACTCAGCGATGAACGCTTAACTGTAAATGTGCAACGTGTGAACTGTGAACTTCTCTCTTCCTTCTCTTTCAATCCCTTCTCCCCCTTCCCGCGTGCAGGGTAGCCTACCGGGCTCAGCATAGTTAACCTCCCTGCCTTAGAGCACTGCACGGGCTCGGGCGGGTAAGTCCGGGAAATCGGGTAATCGAGCCCAGGAAATCGGGTAATCGAGTCCGGGCTACGGAAAATTGGGGCCCGGGCTCGGGCCCCGATTTCCCGTAGCCCGGGCCCGGCACGGCCCGGGCCGGACTCGGACACGGCGAGTGCTTTTTGACCCGGGCCCGGGCCGCGTCAAAAACCCTTCGGTTTTTTCCTTCGGCAACATCAACTGGAAAAGGAGAGTGCCGGCTTGGCGGGCAGGCCAGCTGCAGCAAGCGACGGGATCAGGTTTGATCGATGGAAGGGGGAAAGGTCACGCCCGCGGCGGCAAGATCACCGGGTCGAGGGATGCAGGCCCGCCTCGCGCACGCTCACACGCACGCACACGTGCGCTTGCTCTCGCCTCGCAGTTGCCGCAAATTCGAGCACGCCAAGCGCGACGTTGCCGCTTCGCATTTTGCCACGGCGGAGAAGGTGCTTCCGGTTGCTGCTCGCACAAAGATGACAAAATTCGGGGCGAAATCTCCAGGTTGTCGGCGGGAAAAATTCGGTCTCCCGCTGCCACTTCGTTGCGTAGAGGTCTCAAATACATATGCTTCTATGGAGTAACGACAGGGAATAGAAAAACTTCGTTATATTCAGGAATTCGTGATATGGAGGTTTTTTATAAGCAGGTTTAACTGTATATGCGTGTTGTCTCAAGTGAAGCGAGCGCTGCGGTGGAAGACGACTGCCATCCTCCTCTCTCAGCTGCCACAGAGGAAGAGGGTTGTGGGAGAAGAGGAAAGGCTGTCATTCCCAAGTGTTCCACCAACACGGCATCTAAATCTTCAGATGTCTCAAAACAGCTGCACAAAAGCCCATGCACCTCAGAGAGCTACAATACTTGGCATTCGACAATAAATGCATCCCACAACAACATTGCACGGTAGCACTCGCCCTCTGCATCAGCACCTCTGTATCGGCCCCACTGTATTATAAGTGAAAGTCTTACCTACAACCACTAAACACAGACCACTAACAATAAAAATGGGTGAAAGAGGCAACGAAACCATGCCTTAGAACCAAATTCCAGTGGACCACAGTGGCACTTGACTCGCTCGGTGTTGATGCCTTAGACAATGGTTGACTGAGTAATTAATCATGCCCCCCATAATAAGTTCCTAAAGAATCCCAAACCAAATACATTTAAATTGAGCATTCCAATTTGGCTCCAATTATCCATGTGGGGTGATCTTCCTCACAAGGACTTACCGTAAAATACCGCGGAAGTGCCCACCCCCTTTCACTGAAAATTGAGTTAATCTGGATATGGGCGCTTGTCGAGTCGAAGCAGTAAAAACCAAGGTGGTTTCAAGGCAGAGCTACGGAATCGAAGAAAGCGTGTTTATTTTCAAATCGTAAATGACGGGGTACACTACCGCCTACTCATCGTCACTGAACCCAGCGAACGACTCTTTCGAGTCGGTGCAGAATAGGAGGTCAATGAATTCGTCGCCGACACTCGTGCGAATTTAACACACCACGGGCTCTCCGGTGCCTGCAAGTCAGGTTATGCAAGTGCCCGTCCTCACTGCTGTCCAACACGACACTGATCCCACACCCCTTGAAGGATCACGCGACCATCTCTTAAGACACAGCAGCCCAAGCCGTCGACACAAAGTTCAGCATGTCTTGGCGTGAAGGCTTCCGGAGGTTCCCTTTAGGAGTCTTCTCTCCCATGCGGGCACTTTGGAGGGGGTGGGCGCTTAACATATAATTTTCCGAATTCTTAAGTTTTGGAAATGTTAATACCTATTAATACGCTTGTGTGAAACTGCGTGCTTCCACGGTATTTTACGGTAAATATATTCAGTAACCTGTCATACTTAGCACAGTTTATCAGCTGTATGTCCACTGAAACCACTGACATATTTAAAGGGATATATCGTGTTGCTCACCTGAGTCCACATACACACAGGCAACATGAGCTAGAACATTAAGTACAAGGACTGCTGCCACAAGTCTGTAACAAGAACATTGCAAAAATATCAGCATGAGAATTTATCACTAGAGCGCTGCTCTTATAGCAAAATATGAGCTTACTAGTGCAACTAATGTTTGTAAATACATAGCTGTAGGGTGAAAGAGCAATACTTGAGAACCGCACTCCTCAAACAGCACAGAACTCTGCCAAGGGGCCAACGCTGCTCATTTATAGGGCTGCCATTGAGCTAATTATTCCAAACTGAAACTGCATGACCCTCCTGTAATACCCCCTAAAGAGGCATGTTAGCCACAAATGCATAGTGTTCATACCCTAAATTCCGTTCCCCAACTATGTACAATGATTGATATTGAAAGGTTCTGTCTCTATATATATTTTGCCACATATTTAGACATTAACTCAATCATGATGCATCATGACATGGCTCATGAGATCTCCGCGATCATATTTTTTTTCTCAGAACATTCAATAAAACCAAGGAGACAAACATATAAAGATACAGTACAGTAACCACACGTGTCATCACTCTAATCACAGCGCACCTGGTCATTTCACGGCAATGATTCTAGATACCTTTTTTCTTACTCTTATCGGAGAAAAAAAAAGAGGTATCTAGAATCATTGCCGTGAAATGACCAGGTGCGCTGTGATTAGAGTGATGACACGTGTGGTTACTGTACTGTATCTTTATATGTTTGTCTCCTTGGTTTTATTATTGATCTGCTGTCATTGTATAAATAACACATGCGCCCAAATAAAACTTTTAGTTGAAAGTTTGCGCTGTGTATGTGTCTTAATATTGTTATGAGCCAGTTGTCCGGCAGACAAAGAAGATGCTGAAGCATAGAGCCGAAGAGACGAGGAAGACGTGAAACTGTGGTTCGCCATCTTTGTTGTTGTTCCCCAACATTTAGTCTTCTTGTACATAGTGTAATAAACCCCCTTTTCTGTAAATCTCCCCGTAACAATATTCTTGATCCCTGTCGTGTTGCGCTGCTCCATGTCTATTATGAATCCAAGCCAACTAGCCCGGCAACGTGCCCTAGCAAAATTCAATAAGCCCGAATACCGTCTTTTCAAGACAGAGGAACGTGAGCATACGACAGAAAGCTGTCACCCACTTTGTTATCAAACATGAGCTCTTATCATTCAAAGCAAATGTCTTGGCAAGGAATTCCAATGTGCAGCACCACAAATAGGCTTCATGGAAGTTAAAGGCAATGTGTTATAGGATACTTTGGGCAGCAGCTTAAGATGGGGAAACCTTTCTGATCTTGGTCATCGTGGGCACGAAAGTGAAGACTGCAGATATTACAGTATACAATGACCTAAGGGTTTTTTTTTTTTTTAACTAGAAACATTAAAAGAATGTTCTGCACTTACTACTGCTGCTGTTTTTCTTTTTTTTTTTCTTAAATGTTGCGCTAATGTCACGCTTGTTCTGGTCTGAATCATTCAGCTGAACGTTCGGTTTGTTTGGTTGCTTGGCTTGTAGGAAAAAAATAAAAATCCGCCTCCCCATCAGAGAAGTTGGCCACTGCAGATACTGGTTTCGATGCTTGTTGGCAACTAATTGGAACAAGGCAAACAACAATGTCAAACATATTATTGAATGATGCAGACCAAAAAATTCTGGTTTGTAAAATCTGAGTGAAAAGAAAGTAGCAGTAAGCCCAAAATCTCATTTTAAAGTTGTTAGAATCGAACTGCAGATGCACAAGTCTTAAATTTTACCCATATCCTTAAAAAGGGTGCATAACCTTCTACCCAGTTCCCCTTGTTACTCATAGCAGTGCATTTTAAAATAGGTTGTCGCAGCCTTCACCTTGTCCCTTAACATTATTAGTCATCAACATTGTACACACTTCTTTTATTTCTGTGCTCACTAATTTCCAGCATGCCGTTCATGACCTGAAAGTACTGCACACGCAGTGTTAAAGAGAAGGTAGGCACGCAAGATAGACGAGTATTATTCTTTGGGGAAAACATAAGCCTTTTTAAAACAGTGCAAATTCTTTTTACAATGTACTGTATTTGCACGCAAATAACACAACCAAGAATATAACGAGAGGGAGGACTTTCGGTTTTTCAGAAAAAGAAAGAATACATCACAATTATAATACGAAGTAACAGGAAACACATAAAATCAGATGCCTACAAGGCTTTATTCATCGTTACTGCGAACTGCCATCGCAAAATAAAATGACTGAATGAGTGCTGATGCCTTTGTCACTGTTTGCGAGTGTGGCGTCCCCTTCCATGACACCCACTAAAATTATTGGAGAGGCAGCACTTCAGAAATGTCCACAACACACTCAAACATGCCAAAGCCTTTCACAGACAGCGCAGTGGTCCACCACTCGACTTGGAAGACCACTCGCTTGACTCACCTTATAGAAAAAAAAAGACATGTTATTCATATCACAAATCTGAATATAACGTGAGCGGCTTTCTCAGGTCGGAAATTTCTAAAAAAGCTCGCATTACAATTGTGCAAATACAGTACAAAGACAAGGCAAAATGTAGAAACTGTCCACATGGTGCTCACATTTTGACATATGAAAATCTGAGATGTGAAAGCAATGCTATTTTCATGGAGTCACCACAGCAGAAGCCAAAACAAACCTACCTTGTGTCCGATCCTTCAAAAATATTCAGCAGCAAGAAAAGAGAAGAAACCCAGCTGGCTACAGCAAGAGACAGCACTATTGCCTGCACAAAATAAAAGCTTTTCTTTTTTCTGTCAAATGTCCTTTCATCTGTCGACAAAGTTAAAATAACCCTCAACACTGTGTCACTTGCAATGGGTAACAGAGCGTTATTCATTACGGAACTTTGAAAAAACAGAAGTATATTAAAAACAAAACATTATTATTCACCAAAATGAAATACTGAATTAAAACTTTAAAGAGAACATTGCACAACCCTTTTGTTAAAGGAAGCACCAAAACCTGAAAGTGTTCTAAAGAATATTAATGCTAGGCTTGTGCAAATATTCATAATTTTTATGAATGGGCAAATATTGCAGTTTTGAATATGAATCAAATACAACACACTAACTATTCGGGTTCAAATTTGAGAACGAACTATTCCATATTTTCGAATATTAGAAACTAATTAAATATTTTGCAACAGCCTAACGTTAAAATCTGCTTACTGTTCTCCGTCTGCTAAACAAAGTATCACAAATTATCAGAAGCAAGACAAGGACAAAAATGTTTTAAGCAATGTTGGAAGCAAAAAAAGGTAATGCAAGCTTCGTTTTTGGTTTTGCAGCAGAAGGTTATACATTACAACCTGTTATTTTTGCTTCTAGACTGTCATTTTGTGTTTTTGGCAGCCTATTTGTATAACAGTTTTATCTTTTATGCTACAATCTGTAATGTCTTTCTCGCAATTGGCTATTTCAGATGTTTGCATGGCACACAAGTTCTTCAGCATCTTATTTATTTATTTCTTTTGAACAACTTCTGGTCTTTTTTCGCAGCCATTCTTTCTTGAAAACTTGTTTGTGACCAGGGCCTAAAGTTATTGTAACGCTATTCATGCAGGTTTTTTTTTTTTTTATGACAATCAGTGTTCTTGCATTTACAATTGATTCTTTGTCCCTGATAATTGGCATTATTTTATGCCCTAGTCACTACAGGTGTAGTACCTAATTATGCCAAAATAAACATCCCTGCTGTAAACATATGTGTCCTCATTTAACTGTTCAATTTGATATTCAATACTTACTATTTGTATTCAATTCATATTTTATAAGGTGGATATTCACCCACCTCTAGTAAAAAAAAACTTTCGAATATTCGCATAAGTTGGATAGCGGGGCTGCTGCCAATCAGTGCTCTTTGTGCATTAACAATTATTTCTGTTTGCATCCCACAACGTCTCCCCAAAAGCTCTTCTGCTTCTGTAAAGAATCAATGAAACTCATACTTACCTTCCAAATCACTGGCTCATTGTCAATGCCTGTTTGTGCCCTCACATTGCACCAGTGAACCAAGCTGAGCATTTGGAACACTTCCAAAATGACGAAGAAAGGATCGAGAAAAGCCAGGAGAGTGAGGTTCATTTGACAGGCCCAAGGTGGAATGTACACAAGTGGAAAGACCAGTGCAGACATTGTAACCATGAGCTCCAGGAAAGGAATGCATTGTTTCTGTAAGAGCAAGCGAGCAGCATTTTAGTGTATTAAGCAATACCGCTCAAAATTCTAACACTGCACAATAATGTATCAATTTCATGGTCTAACATTAACTGCCAAGACTACAGGCAATTGTACTTGTACACGGGGCTATTTGACTGGCCTACAAAGCCTTAGTTCACTTAGAGACAAGCCACAGGCAAGCACTGACAAATATATTTAAAGAGTAGACCAGACACTTGACAAGGAATCGGTGACAGCATCTCTTCGTGAGGATACAATCTGCACATCAACTCAAGCGTCAAACTGAAAGCAAGAAAAAGGTTGATGTTCAACCATAATCAAGGTTTCTTGCTTTTTCAGCATAACTTTCTAGTAGCCACACTGCTGAGCTCGAGTTTGGAATCCCGGCCGCGTCCGCCGCATTCCGATGGGGGCAGAATGCAAAAACCCTCGTGTACCGTGAACAGGGTGCACGTTAAAGAACCCCAGGTGGTCAAAATTAATCCGGAATCAAATTTTGGTGTTGGAAAGTAAAATTGCAGAATTTATATTGATTTTTCAGGCATTGCGCTCAACATATCGCGAATGCAGTCGAATGTGCATAGGTTAAATTATAACACTTGCATACCCTGGCCTGGCGTTTACAAACAACGCTCATGCAGCCCATGCAAACCACGTTAACCTTCATGGATCCCGCCTGCGTCTCCCTACTCCCCACGCCACGCCACGAATTCACTTGAACCCTTAGCAGTGCTCACAAAATTTACCAAGTACGCCGATTTGTAGTGGCACCAGCACATGCAAACTGTCACGTCACATTTGAACTCTCGCCTAACATGTCAATTACCAACATGAGCCGACAAGTAAACAAATAAATGAAATCGACGAGGGTGGCGATATGGGCTTGTTGGTTAGTCATCTTGGAATGGTATCTGGCTTAGCGCAGCAAAACACGGACACCAAAAGAAACAAGTTTGAGTCCGTCTGTCGTTTTCCTTTCTGTTTTCTTGTCCGTGTTTTGCTGCGCTATACCAGATACCATTCCATGAAGAAATATAAGCAATTCATTAACTTACAATTATGCGTGGAATCAGTTTCCCTGCAACCAGGGATGCTGTTACTGCAATGGACAGTGACGAAAACGCTTGCGTTCCGAAGGCGACGCCGCACACAGGCAATATGGCCAACCATACAAACGAAAACAACGCTGACACTGCTCCTAGTGCAAGGAATATCAATGAAGGAAGGCACATAGCGACTCCTCGTCAGTAACGAGCGCAATAAACTGTAACCAACACCTTCGCTACGAATCCAAAACCTACCGCCACAAATGCATTGATTGCCAGCCAGACTTCGCGACTTGGTCCCACTTGGCTACTTAGCTAACTTGGCTGCGGTAAGGTGGTGTCTAAAACCCGATGTTCATGGTATGTTTAGGGTTCCCAAACTCGTTTCCGCCGCATTCAACACGCAAAAACATAGCCTTCAAGATATGCACCTAGGTTTGGACATCTATTGCGATGGTTGCCGTGTGCCGTCTGCCTGCCGCGTGGTACTGGGATCAATGTTTCCCCTTTAATTTTTTTTTTATGTGACGTGTACCAATACTTCGTTTTTGGTCGAATTACGCATCAAGATTTTTGAAGTACCATAAACGAATCTCTAGACTACTTTGGGGATATTATAGTTCTTAAGAAAACAAGCGCTGCCGAAGTTCACACAGGCGCAACATGAACCAATGCCTCCTTTACTAGATGCCCGTCGCGTTGCTCGCTTTCCCATTGGGGCGGCGGTTCCCTTAGTTCAGCATAAATTCCGTGAGGCGGCGCTCGTTGCCTTTTCAACTTCCGGCGGCTGCGGCAGCGGCGATCGACGACTTCCGGCGGCCCTTCTATAGCGCCTGCCGACTCCGAGACGGTAACAGATGCTACAGTAATCTCAAAGGCCGCAGCACGTGATCTAAGTTGCAGACATGCGCCACAAGCGGCGCTCGTTGCCTTTCGCGGAGAAGAGAAAAGGGAGAGGGCACGGAACCGGGTTTTTCCCTCAAGGGCTGCAGAAGATAGCGCCAACCTTTCCCTTTCCCTCAAGAACCACTTAACTAAAACCGGACCACGCGGCTTTGGCGCTGAGCCGTGCTCCCTCAAGGGCTGCAGAAGATAGCGCCAACCTTTCCCTTTCCCTCAAGAACCACTTATCTCCACGCGGCAGGCATCTAGTAAAGGAGGCATTGCATGAACACAAGCACAGACGATGAAGTGCGACCAAGGAGGTTATAAAAAAAACTTCTGGAGTGGAGATCCCCTATGCGCGCCCATGCGACCGGCTGAAGCCTGGAAAACCGGTTGGCGGCCATCTTGCTCCAGGCAAGAACGAGCGCTGCTTGCGCGCTGGTAGCGTAACCAGTGCGATTTCGTGGTGGCGTTTTATGATGAAAGCGGGAGAATTACTATGATTTATTTAGCGCAGATGTTTTTTTAATGCGACAGCCTTTTATGCATACCTCATGGTGGGGTGTCCGTCTCAAGGTCGTTTCAAAACCGTGCTGTTGACACGAAATGATCCTCTTAGGATAAGAGGTGATAGCGCGCGCAATGCCACTATTAAGTATACAATATTAATTAAGCATGTGAACTGCAGTAACAATGAATATAGATAGGTGAATGAAGTGTGTTGAGACTGTAATAATGTTGAATTAGGAGTAAATAATCGTGGATTAAAGGGGTTTAGCTGGGTGATAGGAGTTCAACGAAAGGTAATGATGGGAAGAACACGCGGTGCTGGGCTAGTTGATGATGATGGGAAAGCCACATTTAACATTCTAAAAGTGATTACGCGATTGAACTGAGGCGATAATGCGTGCACAGACAGGTGAATTAGGCGAATTTAGAGTGACTTTTTGCTGAAAGAATTGTGACGAAATAAAGTGACGAAGACTCCCTAAAAGAAGTGGAAAGCGGCCGTCGTATCATTGAATTAGCGACGCTAGGGCTTTCATGTCGCCTAGTTCTATCATCAGGAATCCCCAGTAATCTTTGTCATGTCAGGCTAAGGACAAATGCACAAGGCAGTTGTTAACGCAAGAATACGTGGGCTGAAGCTGTAACGCGTTTCATGCGCATCAGCTTGCCACATTACCGAAGTGACACGAAGTACAAGGTGAAATCAGTAAAGTGGTAAATAAATTTTTATTATGTCCTGGCTATTTTGATAAAAATAAGCATAAAACAACATGGTGGAAAAAATGAATAAAATATTGCATAACTACCTGGTGCATCACAGTGTATACTACAGGAAAACAATACCAAACAGGCATACATAAAATGCAAACACATGAAAACAAACATATTTTTGGCTGCGAAAAAACAAAAAAATTGCACCAATGCCCAAAATTAAAGGCATGCTGATAATGTCACTTCTTAAGGCGCACGGTTCAGTAACTACGAATAATGGCTTTTAAATATTGTAAAGATCGTGAGTCCGCAATAGACGAATTTGTATGAACTCTGATTTGTATAGAGCTTTACACGACGGCATGCTACAGCAACTTGATCTCCGAAAACAGTAATATTCGCGATCCAGCCTAAGTTAAATTACGCCGAGATAGGATACCTATGGCTGCACAAGAACTGTTGTTGCTCCAGGCACATATCGTGTTGTTACACACACGATATGTGACTGGCAATACCCTTTATTTGCCAGTTAGGTCAGTTATTTTCTTGTTTTGATGCGAAACAGTTGCGTGCCACGCTTATAAACAGTCAACTTGTGAGACACAGCTACGACGTCCGCCAGGTCTGTGAGCTGTATCATTTTATATAAATAAGTAGTAAATAATTCCTCTCGACATGCGGAATCTCATATGCAAGCGCACCGGAAATATATACGAACAGCAAGCATTTTTACGAACTCGCTTTTTTATGCAGATGTGCGGAGAACACTAGAAAAAAATATAACGAAATAACAAACTTTTATAAAGAAAGGAGGCGTACATACCCGGCGCCTCATCGGGACCTTACCAGAGCGCAGGCCACCGTCCTTCGCCAGCTTCAGACAGACTCTTTTCTGAGTCCGCACAGATTGGCGATTATCACAAATGGGGAATTTAACCCCATATGTCAAAATTGTAACATGAACGAATTGGCAACACAAGACCACATTCTTTGGGGATGTAGGGGTTTTCGTCCCCCAAATACGCTCTTGCCAGCCCCCTCCAAACTTACCTGGGAGACCTTACTTAGGACTGCCGCCGATCTCAGGGAACAACTGAAAATCGTCACTTGGGCCGAGGGAGTCGCCCCAACAGGGGCCACCCTGAGACCCCACCATGATTTTCAATAAAGATGTTGTAACCACCTGGAGTGCTGCCCTGTCGCAGCCTTGTCGTTTGACTAGACCTGTCAAAACAACCCTCTTCAAAGTGCACCGAGCAAATAACATCCGAATCTTTAGGCGCCCAGCCATCTCTGCGAACAGCGGGCTGCCATGCGTCACGCAGCGCTTTCTCTTTCGGGAACCTGTCGCACAAACATGCAGAAAAAAGCTTGTTTCAGCCTATATTAGCCAATTAAAAGTAGATTTCATGTACAACAGCGCTCCTCGACGGAGATAGTGCACAGCAATGGTCGAGCGACTGAAGGCTTTTTCGCGCTACATATACACGTGAAACGTACGTTACTCCTGACTTTTGCTTCGCACGATTTGTGCGACGCAGGCGTTCACCATCCCGTTCAGCAGAGCTAGGATGTTCCCTTAAAAACGCAGAACTACCGCTCAGTAGACCGTAACTAAGCACTATAAATGCCGCAACTGCCGAACTACCGTAAGGGCCCAAGCGGCCGCAGCTGCGCTTTCTGCCCGGAGCAATATGGCGGTCGCCGGCGTCAGCCGCGGCGCGGCATCTCCACTCCAGAAGTTTTTTTATAACCTCCTTGAGTGCGACATCGTCTGTGCTTGAGTTCACGCTGTGTGTGTGCCTTAACTTCTGCAGCGATGTTCTGCGAGGTGCACGCACCAGGAGCGGATATTGCACAAGCCGAAGCACGTGATGGCCGCTATAGACTTCAGACTCTGCCCAGGCGGCGCTGCGGATGATTGATGATGATGATTTATTGGCATCCCCTTTGAAACGGGGCGGCGACAAATAGTCACCTAGCCTGCTTGATTTAATCAGGTATACTATACATGTTCTTTATCTTGCATTTTTGTATACCTATCATTATTTTCTTTTTCAAAAATTTACCTTGTACCGCTGCCTATGACTGGTGGCGGAAAAACCCGCCACCAGCGCCCCCATCGCAGCCTTGCCGCAAACTGAGTAGTGCAAAGAGAACTGTCCGCAAGCGAAGCTGCGTAGGCCACAATAGAGCCCCGTCTTTCGGTTTTGTAAAGGCACGATGTCCTAAAAATCAAGGACCTGGAAAGCTTCTTCCACCCATCCACGCTTCGGAAAGGGAGCAGAGCGAAGTACGTGTACAATGTAAAAGAAGTTTCAGGTGTTATTTCGGCGCGCTGCAACTCGCAAGTACAGCGGGCATCGTACAACGTCGATTCGAGGCAAGCACTCCGATGTCCGTTCTCTAGCGCCTAAATGTGTTAAATTTGGGTACGTACATAATGTCAAAGCGATGAAGTACATATATGATTAAGTCAGTTAACTATGTAGCTTACGGTCAGTGGTATAAAGCTCACTTTATCAGGGGCGAACGGCCCCTGGCGACCTTCGCCTTTTCAGTTGCATTCTCGCTTCAGCTCTCGCTTCCTGGGCGTTCGAGCGTGTTATCGCGCATCTTCGAATGTTTTCTTCACGGTTGTCTTCCGTTTTTATTTACTGCAAATGGAGATTTCATTTTTCCAAGGCAGCATACAGCCTGCGAACATAACGAAAGTAAGCTTCTTACAGTGCCTGCGCGAAGCATATTCCTGTCTCGCGGGAGCTACAGCACCGCTCAGTACCTTTGAATTTTAGCAGACGCTTAAAACAACACACGCGCACAAATGAATGTAAATAAACGTGAAATTTTTTTCTACACACGTGCGTTACTTCGCAATTACTCATCCAGTGCTCCCACAGCAACTTCATTGCTCAGAAAAAAGAAAAAAAGAACGCAGTCAAGAGGGCTCAATGCATTGCGAAACGTGCTTGTATCGGAAAAGCCGAAACTAGAAATGAGCTCGCGATACCACAATGCCCTAGAACACGTTTTTGAATTCATAAATGAACCAAATTTTTGGTTAAACTGACCTGCCAAATCTCTCCGTTCCACTTGCTGAGTCAAGCGGAGGCGGACGTGTGTAACAGGTAGAAATATCGATGGCACATACGCAGGATGGTTCACAACTTTGTTTATTCTGTTTCCAACGAAGTTGCGGCTGCAGATTCTTTAGTTTTCGCTTGGTTGCCATAGTCCCTCGTCAGGGATACGCAACACAATTACAGCAGACCAACATTATCACACTTTCTCATGTGAGCGGCTGTGTTGTGGAGAATGCGAGTAATTCGCTTACCCAACACGCGAACGGCCCGTATCCAGCGCTCTCGCCTTGCTCCTTCATACGACCGGGATGGAAATCGGTAAAACTGAACGTTGTTATTCAGTCCTTCACGTTCACGGCAATTTACAACGCAACAGTAACGTCGATTGCGGCGTTTCTTCGTAGCGCACGGAGCTGATCGCGGTTGCCGTCGTGCTCGCCATCGTCAACAAGAACTTTATGGCAGTTCGGCGGCGCGTCCGACTAGCAGAGAAATTCATAGCTCTCATTCTGAGTGTTAAATGCGCAAAACATTCGCAATATGAACCAAAATTAAGTTAAATCGTTGTTTCGCACTCGCTAGCTGCTTAGGCAACTTAGCGAGGGAGTCGGACTTTGCACTACTCAATTATTACCTCTTCGCACCGGCAGGTGGCGCTACGCGTCTTGCAAAACTCCAGAGTCTGACGTCTATGCTACAGCGTACCCGATTCTAGTACACTGTAGCTATGCTTTGGAAAAAAATTATGTAGAGTTGTAGAGTGTACTAGATTGGGGGAGTGGGTCCAACGAGGGCTCTGCGCCAAGACATTTTTTCATTGAAAATCCAGGTGGCGCCACCATCGCTTTCTCCCGAATGAGCGGCCCCACTCGCCGGCCGGACGCTTGTCACGTCGGAGACCCTACCGCAGCTGCATGGAGCTTTGACAGGCGGATATTCAGTGGCGGTAACACTGAGATTATTCCCCACCGATCTATTGTAAATAAAATGAAAAAAGAGCGGCGGAAAGAACGCAAACGACGCAACAACGACGGTGCGTCGAGGCAGACGACAGCTACTCAGCCCGCGAGCTCGCTTCAAGCCAATGAGCGCTGCCGAAACAGCCGGAGCCATCGTTTATTGGCCGGAGATTCAGACTAAGGGATGGCAGCGCCGCCACATTTTCCGCGTTTTTTGCTTCACCCTCGGTGCTTGCTAAGGCCTCCGCTGGACTCACTCCCCATTCTAGTACACTCTAGTTTATGTAACGGGGTTTTCTTTCTTTTTTTTCTTTTTCTTTTTTTTTTTTTTTAATGCGAAAGAGTCAAATGGCTCATTGAGCGTAAAAGCCGGCGCCCACCAAGTCAAAAAACAAAACAAAAACAATTGACTCCAATTGGCTTTTCCAATAGGAATCAACTGGGACCAATAGGAACCAAGTGAAAAATCCTTACTTCCAACTGGTTACGATTGGGTCAGAGGAGGACCAATTGGAGTTGTCAATTATAATTAACTGCACCCAATTGGAACAGATTGGAAAATCCCTAGTTCCAACTGGTTACGATTGAGTCAAAGTGAAACCAATTGAGTCCAATTAGACTTGGTTCCAACTAAGTGAGAAATCATTACCTCCAATTGGTTATGATTGAGTCAGGGATGCAACCAGTTGAGTCCAATTGGACTTGCCAGTTTGAACCAACTAGGCCCACCTTACATTCCAACAGTCTAATTGGACTACCAATAGGAACAAAATAGAACGTAACCAACTGGAAAATCATATTTCCAGTGTATGAACCCAGTCAAAGCAATTGGAATGAGTTAGAGCATATGCATGCAGTACTAAGGCTATAGCAAACCTGTTTCTGACAGCTGGAATCTTATTTAGGTTTGCTTTGTGGGGTATATATATTATATATGTGTATTGGTATATGTGTATTGTTGGTGCAATTGGTCATTCCAACAAATTGGTACCTATTGGATACAATTGATCACGTTCCAGCTGGTTCAATTGGTCCAGTTATGTACTAATTTACGATTGGAAATTTTCCAATTGGAGTCAATTGCTTTTTTGACAGGGCAGCGTCTGTAGCAGCCTAAAGGTCTAATTAATTCCAATTGGCTGCGATGCCACGACACGATCGGAAATTTATGCTTCATATTAAATTGGAATAATCCACCCATTTCTTGGCCAGTCCCCCATAGTGGGTAGGAGCCACAGACGAGATAGGCAACAACAACAACAACGCGACAGCATGGGCATGGAGGAAGGAAAAATCCATGGCGTAGGGCCTGTGGTAGGGACCCGTGTCGCAGAAAATCCGGCGTTGGTGTCCCGTGAGCGAAAATTGCCCAGTCAAAAAAAGCGATTGACTCCGATTGGGAAATTTCCAATTGGTACCAATTGGAAAAACTTCACTTCCAATCGTAAATTAGTACATAACCAGACCAATATTTGAACCAACTGGAACGTGACCAATTGGTTTTTGTTGGAGTGACCAATTGTACCCAATGGGTTCCAATTGGTTTCAATCCAATTGGTTGGAATGGCGAATTACACCAGTGGGCAATACCGACACACACACACACACACACACACACACACACACACACACACACACACACCATATATACATATATATATATATATATATATATATATATATATATATATATATATATATATATATATATATACACCACAAAGCAAACCTAAATAGGATTCCAGCTGTCAGAAACAGGTTTGCTATAGCCTTAGTACTGCATGCATATAGCCATGACTCATTCCAGTTTCCTTAAATGGGTTCATAAATTGAAAGTATGATCTCCCAGTTGGTTAAGTTCTATCTAGTTTATTCCTATTGGTAGTCCAATTAGACTCAGTTGGGAATGTAAGGAGGGCCTAGCTGGTTCAAGCTGGCAAGTCCAATTGGACTCGCTTGGTTCCATTCCCGACTCAATCGTAACCAATTGGAGGTAAGGAATTCCCAATAGGCCCAGTTAATTCCAATGGCAAGTCCAATCGGACTTAATGGTTTCACTTTGACTCAATCGTAACCAGTTGGAACTAGGGATTTTCCAATCGGTTCCAATTGGGTCCAGTTCATTTCAATTGGCAACTCCTGTTGGGTTCTCCTCTGATCCAATCGTAACCGGTTGGAAGTATGCATTTCCCAATTGGTTCCTATTGGTCCTAGTTTATTCCTATTAGAAAAGCTAATTGGAGTCTTTTTTTTTTTTGACTGGGTGATGTATGTATTCTATACGGCACTAAAGTTCTTCTTTCACCAAAAGTTGATCATACTTGTCTTACATTCTTTACAAAGTATTCCTCGGAATTTTGAGAATGACAGTCCACAAACAATTAGTGTAATGAACAAAACACCGACAGCGCATGCCTTTATGCTTCTCAGACTGAAATATTAAAAGTGCGAAACAATAACAGAAGATCGGCAAACGCAAGAGGCCGCGTTTTTACCAGAGAGCTCGCCTTTGCGCATAGCCTTCACCGCCAGCGTTTCCCGGTGAACATTACGGTTACATATGCATTACGGTTACATTTACGCCACACACCGGCGCATAAAGTAGCGTACGTGGACGCCGCTTGCGGCGGAGACGGGGCTGCGGTACCGACGGTGATAGATGGCGACGGGTGCATTAAGATAGTGTGCTCCACGTGCACGAGGGACGCCTGTACAGCCGAGGAGGTTGCAGTGTAGCGCTCGCTTGTGCGGGTACAAAAGCGGGAGTCATATTATGGGAAAACAAATTAGCTATCCGAAATTTTAACAAAGGAGAATCTTGGAAGAGGCCCTTCAAATTCTACTCAAGAACCCTCCTAGTAGGGGCATAACTTTTATTTGGGTTGCCCATGAAGAAGTCCCAGGTAACGAAGCCGCTCACAAGCTCGCCCGAGCACTCTACCACCGGGCAGTGTCTTTCCAATTAAAAGGTACAGAGTGGGCGTGGCACTGCGGGTCATGTGACTTCCGCTTAACACCGGGCAACTCTAGAGCAGTCAGTTCCACGGATCAAAGATATCATCACGTACAGGGAAATTGTAGATCATTACAAAGCCGAATCTTTCCGCCTCCGCATCGGTCTCTCTCTCTCTCTGGAGGACGCTCGCATTTGGCGGCGCCTCCAGGGAAATAATTATACATCACCATATTGGATCTACTTAACTCAGACGAGGGACTATAACGACGCCCTCTACAAAATTTGTAAGGAGAAAGGTACGCTACACCATGTAATATGGGAGTGTGCTGGCTCCCCAGGGGCCTAGGAAAACATTGGCAGTAGAGAAGCCTGGGAGGCCTTGCTCCAGAGCGAGGCTGAAGACGACCAGAGTCAAGCAATCCGCCTGGCCGTTGAGGCCGTGAAGACTCGCCGTCCTCAACGCACGGGGACTGCTTCGTCCTACCCCTCTACCTACGTGTAGGTTAAGAGGCGGGCACCTCAGCTCGGTGGAATAATAAAGTTTTCAATCAATCAATCAATTGCTCACGGAAGCCCGTGTTATCGGCGCGTACCTTGCCCGCGCATTACCCGCGCAAGCTCTCGAACGCGCTCGCTTGCCCGCGAGGAGTTCATAACTCGAAGGACCGCTCAGCGGCGTTCAATTGGGCATTAATGCTTTCGCATTCACAACTTCAGTACTTCGGTGTGCTCGGATTTTACCTTCACTTTGTGTCGACTCTTGCAGATGAGCTATATATCGGAGGAGACTGTGCGTCTTCTCCATAAGCAGACGAAAAGCGCACGACTCCGCACTTCGCCAGACTTTGCACTTACTTGCTGCGTATGTCCTTGCCTGAAACTAAATGCCGCCAATGTACGAGTTTCCTTTCAGCAACAAAACTATACAAACTGCATCTAAATACATCGCAAATGCGCGGCGCACTAAGACAACTTCTCTATGCATATAATACAACGCGGAAACTGTTTTCTGATTGGCCGATTAGCTCACCTTTCTCTGCGACACGGACACTCCAGCACTTCGCTGCCGTCCTTGCAGCGAACCTTCACTGTCCTCACCCTGTATGTGCACAGCCAGCGCCGAGAGTCGCGGACAAAACGGCACCACACGTTTGCTTCGTCATCCTATCTGTCATCTGCTACCTACACTCATCTAAACTGCAGTGTAGAAAGTGTAGTTTCCACGCTACACTTCAACTCTAAAAGTGGCTTCATGTAGATGGGTGAAACTACACTTTTACTAAACCAATTAAAAAATATGGCGAATTGCAATAATTGCATTTCGCAATTAGTGCAATAACTGCATAAAAACATTTTTGCAGCAAATGGTCAGCCTGTTCCGTTGCTGCAAGACTTCGTAGGAAGTGCGGATGCAAACAGCAGGCATTGTCTAGTCGGCATAGTGTGGTGGAGACTGGAGAGCATTGATTGTCATCGGGTCGCAGGCATGAGGATGGAGATAAAAGCCCTGACCTGACCTATTTCACTGTGCACATGCAGAAAACTTCATCTCGTAACGTACCGAGCTCTTTCTTCCAGATTTGTCACCCGACATGTCCTGAAAACGTCTCACTGGACTTTGCGGTTGCCAGGCACGAAGTTTGCAACCCCTCTGTTACAGTTACGAGGCACAAGTTTATATGATGCTCTCTTCGTCCCTTTTGGGTAAAGCATTCTTCTTTATTTACTTTCCAACACGACACATTCAACTAAGCGTAACCCTTTACTGCACAATGTTGCGTATTCGCAACATAGCAAGAAACGGCACCCAAAACAATTGCGTTCGCCACATTTAAAGCCTTTCCCTGTGCGTTTTTGCATTCATGCAACATAGCCTCAAACATTGTGCCACCATGTGCAGCTATTCACACAACAGTGGCGCAAGATAAATGCAGGCAAGCATGGTAAAAGTCTAATGAGCGTGTCATCAACAATTAAATTTCGACGATTGAAAATTGGTTTCTAGGCACAACGGAGAAAATTATATTTAGTTGTCTATATCTCTTTGATTTAGTAGACCTAACAGCTTAATTATTTCAGAATACTAATCCCATCTGCACTGGGAGAAATTTGCTATGTTGAAGAAATGCAACAATGTGCACCAGAAACTTTCTGTCCCAGAACAGGGAGCATAGATCCTAAGCACTTTCTTTCACCACAGAATACCATCTATAACTTGTACATGAGCAAGCAAGACTCCAACTCAATGTTCCCTTTTAAAGCAAAGCTTGCATGGCTCATCCTCTGGGTTTGGTATTTCTAGTCACTTTCTTCATGAATATATTTGTGGATATACATATAAAGCTTACATATGCTCCAAATGCAAGTACTATCAGCAAATGGGCTTATAGCATCATTCCATTGTAGTCATTGCATCATCCTTCCAGCTTCGTTATGCCATAGTCGTCATGCAACCATCATGCCACCGTAATCATAATGCTGTCATGGTTGTTCCATCTCAAAACTTGGAAGGCAGCAGTGCTAAATACAAGATGTTGAAGAGAGTGGACAAGAAATTTATAAAAAGAAAAAAATTGTTAGTCAGTGCCATGTTTGTCTTCTCTTATTACCTTCCAAGTTCCAAGATGTACCAACCAGCCCTATTCGACATGCTACCATAATCATTCTGTCGTGGTAATTTCAGTGTCATCAGATCGTCATGCGTCGTCGTGATACCACCATCATTATAGAATTACCATACCATTGATCTCATGCCATCGTCCTCATTGCCTTGCCGTTCTACAGTTCCCAGATTCATGGCACTGTTGCCATAATTTTATGGTCCTTTCGGTGTCATACTGTCATCACGATACCATCCTTACAGAATCACCATCATGCTGTCATCACACCGTGGCCATTCTTTAATCATTCTATCATTGTCACCCTGTCGCAAGATCCCCATGCTCAAGCCTCGAGCTTTTCTCCTTTCCTCGGCCTAAGCACAAACATTGCTGGAGACTACACATTGCATAGGATCACATTAAACACAATTGTACACATCACCATTAGTTGTATAGAATTTAACAGCTTCATTAAAGCTTTACTACATGCAAGACTTAAGCTTTGTTTCAGTGCAATTAGATGTCTCACGAGTCATGACCCAGATTGGGCACTGGGTGCCCCAGATTAACTTTGACCAGTTGAGGTTCACCCAAAGCATAATAGATGAGCATTTTTTCACTGTACCCTCAACACTGGAATGAAGCTGCTGTGGGTAGCTAGAAGGTTGAGACCCTCCATTGTATAATTTCACAATGGGCAACCCACTGTATTTTTCCTTTCACAAAGCCGCGTGCTGACAACTTATGCTTTCGGATGGCCCAATAGCATATTTAAAATTAGTCAAGTGAAGTCACAAGCACCAGTGCTTTCTTCAGAGCACACAGTAAAGTGTACACACTGTTTCCGCAGTAACATTTATTGTTTACAATGAAAGAAAGCTTTTGTTTGTGTGAACAGTGTGAAAACTTCAGCAGAAATACACACTAAATGGACATTCTGGCAACATAGTGGACTGCATCCACATATGTTGCTTACACACAGGATATAAATGTATCTACATCAATACAGACATGGTACTACTAGAGTCCTTGCAGACAGGCTTCACCATGATAAAGCACAGCTCTACTTTTTTGAGACAAA
Source organism: Dermacentor silvarum (assembly GCF_013339745.2). Taxonomy (NCBI): domain Eukaryota; kingdom Metazoa; phylum Arthropoda; class Arachnida; order Ixodida; family Ixodidae; genus Dermacentor; species Dermacentor silvarum. The sequence goes on from NW_023606185.1 coordinate 48,961, forward strand.
GTCCTTGAGCTTTTCCAGCAGGCCAATGTAAAGACTGTGTTCATAGACGGTGCAGAAGTTGACAAGATTGTAACCAAACTCGCTGGAAATTCCACGTTCTTCAAGCATGTTCATCAGCAGGTCATACAGATACTGAAACAAACAACACAGAAAAGGACCATCACACATTTGGTACTCAGTGCTAAAGCAACTGCAGTTCTTTAACACTACAGAAAGAAAAGCCCGTTGCTGCAACTTTCAACATTCTGCAGTTTTAACATGGGCTAACTAAAAAGTTACAGTTCTGCCCAAAAGGCAAAGCATTGATGGCAATAGCATGTATTAGATAGCTACACGAATAAGGCTTACAGTTTTATCAAATTGCAATAAGAGTTCGCTTACTAATTAAACTAGTAAATCCCTTTTCTTCAATTAATAAATGCTTTAAATATTCATAACGGAGTGGAATCAGATTACTAACAACGAAGTACTACAGCAATCTCTGATGTCATTTACCAGAAGCCTCTGTGTCCATTAATATATAATTTCGGTTGTATTCATTCCCGACTGCCCATATAGTTACAAATTTATTATTATCAACTTGATGCCCCTTCCATTATGTATTAATTTAATCACTGAAGATTTGATGTGTTATTAAGATTTGCCTTAAGCCTTACTAGACAGTTTTAGTTTAGCGTTAGCGTAATAGCGGGGTTACGGGAAATAGCGTTACCGTTCCGCAAACGAACTTTGCAGAAAGAGAGTTTTAGTATAGCGTGATAGCGTAGTTTACGTGCGGGACGCTATTCCATTACGCTTTGAATTTTGCATACATAGGGCACCTAAGATATGTGTGTGTGCGTCCGGAAAGTGCGATAAGCAGCACAATAGAAGCCAGGAGCGCGTTGTATTTTTACTTCACATGTCCGTCGATCTGCAACGAAACAGACAAGCAGTACAAGCTGTCTACCATAGCCTCCGAAATCCTCCCATCTCAGAGGCCATATGCCGTCGTCGCGCCTATCTCCCGACTTTAGCGACAGATGGCGCTCGGATCTCAGAAAAAATTTCTCTTGTTAGGCTTAGGCGCGTTCGAAACGAGAAGCGATCTCGAAAATTCCTCAAGATTAGCCATAACACTCTCTCGGCGAAGCGACATGAGACTAAGCAAAAGCCGTTTACGCAGTCATTTGCTACGAACGAAGTGAATTCTACAAAAACAACGCCAAATTCAGTTCGAAGCGGGCGGCCGGGACCGCCGCCATGTTTTACGTAAACTACGTAAACACGCTAATACGGTAACGTTAACTCTGAGAAATAGCGTGCGCACGGTAAACGGTATGGGTCGGTTAGCGTTCTGCGCATGCGCACTTCGATCCCGCTATCCCGGTACGCCCGCTATTCCGGTAACCACGCTAAACTAAAACTGTCTACTGTACTGCTATATCTACTCCTACGTTGCACCGCCATCATTGAATTTTTTTTGTCTCTAATGCTGATGCGTTTTGTTTGTTAATTTGCAGCCTTTGTTTTTTTTTCTGTATCTTTTTTTTTGTGAATATTTGATCCGGGCTTGTATCTATCTGTACGCCCACCCTGCGAAAATCCCTTCCTGGGATTGCAGTATCAATAAATAAATAAATTAACAAGCATGGTGTCACCCTCTCTCGATAATTTCAAACACTCGCTGTCACAACGCTGCCGTGATGAGGGCAGACAGAGGGGAGCAAGCACTTCATACTGCCTCTTGTGTCAACGTGTCTCCAAAGCTTGAGATTATGCGACCTCTAACACTATGCACAGGGAAAGACAGTACGCATAAAGCCACCAGCTATAGCCACTCACCAGCCTTGGCACCGCAGATTACTTACAATTAGACCGTACTACAAAAATTCGCAGTTTTGCACAAAAGGCAAAGCATTGATAGCAATAGCAAAATACATTACACAAATACATTACACACAAGTAAGGTTCATAGCTTTATCGGCTGTGTAAGTTACAGCAAACATTTGCTTATAAATTAAATTGGCAAACATGGTGTCACGCACGCACAGGCAAACATGAACCGACCACACTCTATGACCCTGAACACTCGTCACAACACTGTCACTATCTTATGTCCACTTTTCGTTCGATAACGTAAATGAGAGGCACAGCAGACGATCGCCTCTTGTTTCTGCCATGCAAAAGGTATTCTGCATCGAACTGTTTCTGCAAAATGGCACTGGGGTGCACACATTGACGCTTCCCAAGCACTCCACCTTTTTCATTTTCCTGTGCTGCCCTCTGCCATACACCACTGGAAAAATTTAGGAAGGGTGCCGAAGCGTTTGCTGATTGATTTGCGTACCTCTGCCCAAGTAAAGTGCGTGTCGGTTGTACGTTTAGTGTATCGCAATTAATTATTACTGGCTTCTCCTGGGCAGCATGTTGTTCCTGGAAGCCATGTAGCACTCACTGACTACAGTGTAGACCGCTTATAACGTAAGTCGCCTGAGTCGCAAATATCCGCACTATAACCAAATCAACAATTTTCAAGGCCCGCACAAATGCAAAACGTGCACCGAGCCGCCACGCGTATGCGACAGTCGAGGAATGCGGCTAGAACGTTTGCATTCAATTTACAGTCGAATCTCGTTAATTTGAACCAAATCACGCGGCGGCGCCTCCGACCGGCATTGCTCCGGCACCGCCATAGAGTAAAAGCTTAGGAGAGACCCCTCAATGTCGCGCGCGAACGAAACAAAGAAGAAGAAAAAAAAAAAAAAAAAATGCGGTGGAAATTTCACCCTCTCTCAAATGGCAAGGTCGCCGATTCTGCGTTGCGCCGGAACATGCGTGTACGTGCCGACGTCTCAGCCACGCTACCGTAGCCACGTGTAGAAAATGGCAGTGAACCCTTCCTCTACTTTCTAGTCATGTGTTGACCTTGCACGCTGCAGCTATGGGCTACGGGGCAGAGGGAAGCAGCGGTGCTGTCCCAGGCCGGCCAACGAAACTGCCCACGCCGGCAAACGCCCGCTTCCTGATAATGGCAGAAAATGAAACTTCGGGGAGCTGGCGCCGAGCCGGCTGGAGTGGCGGCGGGCGCACACGGTGACAGTCGAAAGTGAGGGAGGGAGCCACCGAAGCGGAGGAGTTGCCGGGGCGAAATCCGCTTCCCTGCCACTCTCCTCCCTCACATTCCACGGTCTCCACGTGCGCCCTTCGCCGTGATTAGGGCTGTAGCCGTGATGCGCCGGCGTTGGCAGTTTCGTGGTGCTCGCTCGCTACGCGCGCCGCGATATTTCACGACTCGCACTCAAGATTCTGGTTTCAGCCTCACTGGCTGTTCGTTCGCACCACGTGCCCTTCTCCTCCACTTCGTCTCTCTTCCTCGAGCACTCCTTGGGGCGCCCGTTTGAGGGGAGCGTTCGCCGTCTCCGCTGACTTCCGCACTCCCACACAGCAGCACTGTAACCGGTATTTCGTTTCCCGCAACTGCACTATAAGCGACACGTGTATGTGTCACTGGAGTGCTATGGGAAAATTAACAGGAGTCTGAAAAGACCGCACTATAAGCGGTTACGTTATAAGTAGTCTATACTGTAGTAGGTGAGCACGCCTGAGTGCATGGTTGTGCCAACAGTGTGGCTGATAAAGGCCCGCTGAGTTCCATCTACCGACACGGCTCCTTGGAGTTTGTTGTCACCGATTTTGCACTTGCACCTCACTTTCTGTATTCCCTCTACATATTGTTTAGATATTTCGCATATTCAAGAAGTCTTCGAGCGCAGCCTTCCACGTCGGATTTACCAAAGCGGTGCATTTGTTTGCATTGACATCTACAGCCACAGATCATTGTTAGCTTCAAATATTATAGAAATGGCACATCGTTGATATGAAATAATGTCAGAACATAGCAAAACATACATACCTGCGCATATAAGCCGCATTGTTTCACCCTGAGATGAGTCAATATGAGTGGCTGAGCCACTTAACTATGGCAACTGTGATCCAGATACATTACTGATTCTCGCGTTTTTCTTTTTAACTTCTTCAAATTTAAAGTCTAGATAACTAGTGAGATTGATTGAGGTGGACACACATACATCGAGTACAAAATATCTGCGGCGAATATAGCTTAGAACATATTTAAAATCAATTTTAAAATATGTGCGCGCAGCCAACCGCAAAGCGCAGTACCTCGCAACATTGACATCAAGCAGGAATTGTAAACAACCAAGAAAACGCTACGTCACGAGTTTGCGCTGCCATCGGGGCAGGGCCGGCGAGACAGTTTCTCGCCGCACCGCTCCGATCGTCCCGGTGCTTTTTTTTCTGCCTGGTCGAGACGCTGGCCTCTCTCATTGCTGACGGCGGCACAAAAATCGACCTCAATTGTTTCTGACACAAGATAACTCTTAGAGTAAAGTGACCTTGAAAGTGTGCATGTTATAAAATGTGCGATATAGTAAATCGCTGGCGTGATTTTGGCTCGCAAGCAGTCAGCGCAACCGCTCCAGCAATCGTCTCTACGAAGTGGCTCGCCTTGCTAACGTGTTTTCTCATCGCTACCAATGGCGTCGGCAAAACTAATTGTACTGTCACTTATGAACGACATAAATGTGCAGATGTTGATTGTGTTGATGAAAATAGGTCCTTTATTACGAGCTGCGGACGGATTACAAGGGCCGTTGGCCCCGGATCAGACGGCCACTGGACCCTTAGAATGGACCCCATTGAAAATCGTAAAGGCACCAAAATGTGGTCGTTATAACAGATAGTTATATCTGGGATCGTTATAATGGGTACGTCTGTATATGAAGGTTCAACTGTATATAAAAGGGTGGAGTATTGGGCTAATTGGCATGTAATTATTTCTGTTGCATGGTACATAGCATAAAGCAGTCAACGAGACAACAGACAAGCAAAAGCACTTGTCCCATTTTGGCTATTTTGCAAGAAACTATTGTATTTACTTGCTAATTGCACCCTCGTGTAATTTGCACACCCCTAAATTATCACCCTGGTTTATGAAAAAAAAAAAAAGTTTCACACGCATATTTTGCACTCCCTGTCCTGCCCTGCAGCAGCCTGTCAGTGCGCAAGGGCAAGGCTGGCTCAGAAAGATTGGGGCAGCCACGACGTCACATGCCATCGCCACGCCGACACTGCAGCTGCGACAGATGAATATTGAGGCCAAGTATAGTTAGGTTGACCGTAAAGTCACACGGAAAAAGCAAGCTGTGCACATTTTATCATTTTTGTAATGTTTTAGCATTATTTTCCGCATCGGAGGAGAGGGAGTGTAGCACTGTTTCTGCGCAGACAATCAATTATGAGCACAGCTGTGGGCACAGTTCTATTGCTATCAGCCCATCCTGTACTGTGCAACCAATATTGATTACGGTGCGGTGTGTGTTCTCTGGTCAGTCGTGCTTTAGTCGACGCAACTTCAACGACTGCTCTTGCGTGCTTGCTAGCCATTTTTGTTTGCAAAAAACAGCAGTGGAGCAGTTGCACCTGGCAACAACCATGAGGATAATGATCATGGTTTATCCTTTGCAAGGGGCAAGTACTACGCAGTGTCCTGACCGGAAATGTAACATAAATTAAGAAAAAAAAAAAAAAAAAGACAAAATAAAGTGGAGGCGACCCCGTAGCAGGCACATTTATATCCTGCGTGCCATCATGGCATGAGCTAACGCGGAGCGGAACTGCCTGCAAGGCATGCTGATCCATAATCGCTAAATAGCCAAATCCACATCCACATGTAAAGACGCCGATGACTATTTATCAGGCTTCATGCTTTGTGTACTAAGCACATGATACTGTGTGCTCAGTGTGGTCGGTTGGTGCTAGAGTGCATCAGCTGTGAGTGTGGCTATCAGTCCGTCTGGATTGCCAGTCAGCCAGAAAGTGAAAATGCTTGACGCTACAAGATGAGGCTGCAATTAATGACAAGGTTGAAAAGGGCCAGAAGAAGATGGAGATTGCTGACAAATTTGAAATGCGTGCAGCTTGCTCTCTACAATTTTGAAAAACAAGGCCTGCATTCTCAGTGTGCTTGGAAATGCTTGATGAGGTGGAGCTCAGAAACGTGCGCTTGGTTTTCTTCTCACCAATCTGCACTTCTATGCTGCAGCCACTCGACCAAGGTGTCATCCGCAGCATCAAGTGCACCTATCGAGAGAGGCTGACTCAGTGTCTGCTGCTGAACCTTCAGGTCAAGCATCCCACCAACATGGACTTGTTCATGGCGCTTGAGATCGTGGCCGCCGCACGGGTTACGACGTGTCTGGCCGTGATTGCAAATTGCTTTAAGCATGCTGTCTTCACTGCCACTCAGCAGGCATCATGCGCTGCTGATCCAGCGGCACCGGAGGAAGATGAAACGTCATAAGTAATGTGTATCATAAGTAACGTGTATGAAGCCGACGCCGCCGAGGACCACCAAGGCCCAAAACATCAAGACAACGAACCCGCAGGATGCATTAGATGCCTTCAACACAATTTGTTTTTCGGCGAGTGTGACGACAATGTGGCAACAGACCACTTATTGCAGTGTGAAGGCAGAGCCGTCAAGTTGCTGCAAGGCAAGGTGTGGCAAAGTAAGATTACCGACTATTGGCAATATATTTTTGTTTTGCAAGCTTTTCCGTCTCATTCTTGCACTAACGAAATTACCGCAAAAGCTAATTTTTTTTTTTTTTTTGCTTTTGACTGAATATTAAAAGCTACCCTAGTCCCCAAATGCTCCCCCATCAAATGATGTTATAAGGATATGTTCAATTGAGTTATTGTACACCTCTCAAAGTAATATATGCCCCCACACTTTAGGCATGGAAAAGCTGGCTTCACAACTTACCCCATCCATGATGTCACCAGACACAGTGTAGACCTCATCTGTCCATTCTCCTTCATAGATGGCAAACTCAGCCACACCAAAACTGTCTGCTGAAAATAGAAATAAGGAGAGCAATGCAAAACTGCCATTAGTGTATCATGTTAATAAAACTCAGAATAATGTTGCAATAGCATGCACTATATTACTTTACAATGGCACCATGCCTCACGAACGTGCTCCATGTAGCACATAACACAAGTCTTCCAAAGTTAAAGTATTGGTAATGTTGAAAAAAAAACTAATGTTATCTATGCAAATACTAGCTTGCATAGGTAGTTTCTGTTTTGACAAACACAGTTTTCTGACAGGTAGAGCCGGCAAATAAAAATAGTATTTTTTTATTTCATGGTTTATGGTATACATTCGCTGACCGATTTTCGGACCTCACGGGGACTGAAAAATATCCAAAAAATCGAACGGTCCGAAAAAACTCATTCACACACACACACACACACACACACACACACACACACACACACACAAACACACGAGAAAAAAAATGTATTAGGCTTAGAGTTGCATAAAAAATATCTAATGCCCTGCCTCATACTACGCTTGAAGGCGATCAGATTTGCTTGGTTTTGCGCAAGACTGACGTCATCTCCGTATACAGTCGACAAGAGTGTCACCACGTTGGCGATCGAAGAAACGAGCCATGTTTCTTTGCAACACTTGGCTCTTGCGAAGCGTGCCTGCTCCCCACAATGCGGCGCCGATCACACAAATGGGAAGCCGCACAAACACGCACAAAGATGCAACGTCTCCGAGACACACCTGCTCTGTGGACACATCGCATGCAAAGTAGCAACCAAAACGTAAAATGCACCCTGCTCCCGCATTAAGGTATGTCACCACCTTTTTCAAAAAAAGTTTTAGTTTTGGCCATTAAATTTTTATTTCACATTGACCTTATAAAGGACCATTTTAAATGACATTCAAAAGCAAGAAAGAGTGAAAAAAATTATACTGGCATTTGTTATTGACAAAACATTGCCCAAACTTGGCTGTTACGCGAACATTCATAACTAGCGAATGGAGTGCAGGAATCGTAAACTTTTTGGCACAGAGGTAGCCAACTAACCAGACTGTGCAACGAACTAGGATCTTTGCCATCCGATGATTGAGAATCAAGATATAGTAAAAATACCAAAGAAAACAAAAAAAATGTGTCATTTTTGTCCGCATTGCTTGGAATAAAACTTCAGAACATCAAAACTTATCATTCGTTTTCATTAATCCTAGTTCATTGCACAGTCTAGTAATAAAGGAACGAGCGTGCAAAGTTTCGTTGAAAACTATTCATTGACTTTGAAGTTACAACTGTTTGCGCAACAGGAAAGTGCAAGAAATCAAGTTTTGAGAAAAACAAGATTAAAGTTTTCCAATCCTTGCACAAACAAGATCATCATGCCATAATAAGTTAAAATCCACTAGGTTCATAGCTAGGGCCCTTCTTAGCTGCCACGAGCTCTGTTTTGGCTTTTGTTGCAGCCCACATTTTCTTGCGGAGATATTTTGCCTCACCCGTTGATTGACGCTGGGCCTTCTTTACACGGTACTGGTCACTGGTGCAACATGCTACGAGCGTGTGATGGCCAGGTTCAATGCCTGCTTGCCTCAAAATATCTGTTGTACTTCTGTTGCTATCTTTGAAGTGGCACACAGCATCATATAAACCAAAAAGGAGGATGGGCAGGCCACATAATAAAGGGCAGGCTCATGCGGACGTTTTTGGCACTCGTTGCCATATCATACCGTTGAAACTCTCGTTACATTTTGGGATTTTCCGTGTAGGCACTTCTTTAAATCCGTACAAAGGTTAGCATAAACCGGCTTCACTTTAGTTTGAATCTTTGTTCGAATGTTTTCTATTTTTTCGAAAGTTTTGATTGAAGCTTTTGTTTCAATCGCCTTTTTGCCTTGAACTTGGCCATGCCCTCCTATAAAAATGTTCAGCCTATGTTATTACTGTTGCTACTAAAAATAATCGCTATAAAAACGACGATCCCGGTAGTATTCACAGCGGCAGCATAAAGCGCGCGCAACGTGAACAACAGAGACGCACTTCTAACGCTTGTAGCGTCAGGCATCCCCCTTACGGAAATTTGGGCAATGTTAAAAAAAAAGGAAGCCTTACAAATTGTCTTTGAATAATATTTTACGTATCAATCTAAAACATACCAGAAAAATCTCAATATACGCCGTTGATTTTCGCTGAGTTATCAGTTTCTGTTACCACACCACATTCGTTTCGGTTTCAGAACTGTTCGCCAGCTGTTAGTAAGTTGGCTATAACTTTTGAACTAAATGAGATAAGAACATAATTCTTTCTGCAGAACATTTTTGAATGTTTGGGAATTCTGGAAATCTAATCAAGAGAAAATGTACATTTTTCTTAAAAAGTGCCTTTTCAAAGGTGGTGACATACCTTAAGTGATTACGATAGTGCTGACCAAAAAAGAAAAAAGAGTGGCATCCCCTGAAGCATTTTGTCAGCCAACGAAGAGCGTGCATGGCCTCCGAGACAGGAGAATAACATGTGCACCTCCCAATCTTGAAGGCTGTATAGCGGGCCACTGACAGCCAAGCCTGGCCAAGCCAGCAGAAACTACAACATGGCGGCCCTCAAGATCGGGTAGTGTGACTCAGAACGAGTGTTTTTGACTGGAAAATCGAATTTTGGGCCCTAAATTCTTCCGAAACATCGGTCACGAAATTGCATTGGCTCTATGGGCATGGAGGAAGAATTTTTGTCGGATACCGCCAAAAAAGTTTTGCACCAGCGCGGTTTGCACTCAAGGAATAAAAGACCTGTAACCGTTTTATCATAAGAAGCCAACAATGACACCAATAAAAACCAGGGGAAATTACTTGTACTTATTCATTGAATTAAAGAACTGATAAATTAATGGAAGATGAAAACGGATGAAAAACAACTGTGCGCAGGTGGGGAACGAACCGAGCCACCACTGGCGCTGTGGTGGCGCTGGCTAACACTCCCAGGGTGAGTTCTAGTTGTAAAAACAAATACCCCAGAAAGTGGATGGGAAAACGGCTCCACGGTAGCTCAATGGTGAGAGCATCGCACACGTAATGCGAAGACATGGGTTCGTTCCCCACCTGCGGACAGTTGTGTTTTCAACCGTTTTCATTTTCCATTATATTATCAGTTCTTTAATTCATTTAGTAAGTACAAGTAATTTCCCCTATGTTCTTGGTGTCATTGTTTGTTGGCTTCTTATGACATGATTAATAAAAATCGGGCACCTAGTTTCCCTTCTCGTTCTGTAGACCGTCTTGGTATAGATATGTTTTTCTAGATTAATATTTAGGATCACATGCTTTTTATGTAGCAATAACACCAAGAAACTAGCGCACTTGAAAGATCAGACGATCTGTGATCGTAGCCAGGGCGGCACACTGGCATCAAGCAGCCGCACTCAAGCAGACGACAAGAGCGCGCTCGCCGCGTCATGGATCCACTGCATCACTTTGACAAAGCGCCACATGACCATACGTCAGGCAGGGGGTGCTGTCACGACGTCCGCCGCCGCGCCCCTGAGTGACATTATGACCACACGGGAAGGAGCCGACTTGCGCCTCCTAAATTATTCTTTCTCGGTGTCTATGGGTGCCCTGAAGGTGCATTTATGAAATACGGAATATCCAGTCTGAAAAATATGTCGGCGAATGTACATGTTTATATTAAAACCTTCAGTGGTCATTTTGAAGAGAACTACAGAAATACATTTTGTTTGGTTCTTCAAGAACACTTCCTTTCCAAAATAATTATCACCAAATTTGACACTCAGTGGAATAATTTCACATGAAAATAGTCGCAGAACGACTTTTTGAATATTTCCCAAGTATGTCTGAATAAATGCGCAGGCAGTCTGAAAAGAGCAAGTTTAGCGGGAAAAATAATTTAATTGCTTTTTACAACCCCAGCGGTATAAAAAATTTAATTAATTTGCCCTGTGCTGTGCTTCACTGATACCACCTACGTAAATATCGCAATCGTCGACACTGTGGGGGCGGTTTGCTTTCGCCCGTCGAGTAGCCCGATGTGTGCAGCGCGCCACTGCGAAGTGCAGATATGTGTGTGTGACATTTGACTGTGCAACCCTTGTCAGATTAGGATGCGGTGTGCCAATTCAATTTGTAGCTTAGAAA
>NW_023606186.1:0-80001 GCF_013339745.2 Dermacentor silvarum
TAGCTGGTAACGCTTGTCTATAGGGTCCGCATAGGCACACGCTAGTATTTTCAGCAGCGAGTTCACAAAGGTTCGTTGCTTTGAAGCTCGGCACATTCGAAGGCTGCCGAGAGAATCACAGCTTCCTTGAGTTTAAAATGCACTATCATGAAGGAGGGGGATGGCTTACGTTACACTGTGGATCGCAAACCCACAGACGATTTCCCAGAATCACTGCTGACAACAGTTGCAGAGATCGCTTAGGAATCAAAATGTCGAGGATAAAAAAATGATCGACCGTGGTGTAAAAAACGAGAATACTTAAACGCGGGACAACTCATAATTTTCTATAATCTTGAAAGAGTTGCGGAAGGATATGACATAGCTCTTTATTTCGCTGAATCGTAAAACTGAAATGTTGGTTTTCTTGACGTTTGGCGACGTCATTTTGGCTCCGTTTTTATCCGCTTGAATCTACACTGCAATGTTGACTCTGTGGATTTCCCAGCGGGCAATATTTCAGTCATCTTACCTTCGGTTAACGGCGAAATAAATACGCACTCCAAGACAGCAGACTACCCAGAACTAGAAACCATACAGAAGGATTCAAAGCGTAGCCGATCACTGAGGCAACTTGCTCAAAATACTCTACAGCAATTAGCGAGAAATCAGCGATAGAGTTGACTAGTACCTTGGACAAGTTGGTTTCACCTTAGAAATGATAAAGCTCTGTCTCCCTCTCCTCCAAGTCTTTCGCACAGCTTTACCATTCCTACTGTAACATAGACAACACGCTCGACCAACACTAGAACATAATCGCTCACGAAAAGCTTGCAGCGGTATAACCAAGCTCAAAGATATTCACAAATCCGCATATTAAAAAGATGGCAACAAGCAAGCTCAAGAACAGAGGGACCCATTTCGCTGGGGCAGCGGAGCGGTGTTACGTTCATTTGCCCAATCAAGTTGCCTTGCCTACTCATCGACTTACCGCGCTTCTTTACGTGTTCTCCTTCTTTCTACGAAAGAACATCGCACTGCGCACACTACAGCTGGTGACACGAGGCACGCGCTCATCTTCGCAGCAGTTCCTATAATGTACCACCGTCTGCTTTGGTAGACTGGTATACTGAAACGTAGCACAAACATGTCACACGACACCCTTTAACAAGCCTCTTTTTTACAGCAACTCTACCAAAGACATGGATCTCAGTGCTGCGTCCGCTTGCAGTAGAAGCGCTAGATGGATTAGGCAAAGTCCTGAAGAAGTCGTGGGCCTCACAGACTATTTCATTCACTGTCGTCTGAAAGACTGTTAAGAGCTGTTTGCCTCAGCATATGACCAAAAAATACATATACATACACAACTCATTCTGCACAATCAAATTTCCGACGCAATATTGCAAGCTGGAGCTAGCATAGTCAGCGTTTCGACCGCAAAGGACTTAGCCAAGCGAGTACAAGCACTATCGTACGCATTCATCTTTCTACCTATATGCAGGTACGACGATGTCGCCACGCATTAAATAAACTATGTGGCGAAATGAGCATGTATTCATCATTTAGGTGCAACAAAACTGTCCCGCTAATATTGGCCAGACACAGAGCGCAGTGATAGACTTAACCAAATGTCTACCGTTGCTTACACTGCTGGAATTGTTTGGCCCTGCTTTGCATTGTCTGATATGGTGGTGATACTGCAGCTACCGCATTTTCAAGATTATTAGCACCCTCGTATACAGTATATCGCAACTATTCCGCATTACACTCAGGACGGAGGCAAGAAAGTAAACTGTGCGCGAGTTTGAGCATCCTTTGGTGCTCAAGAGCCAGCTGCTGACGCCTAAGTCGATGTCATGGGGAAGTCCTCTAGAAATTGCTGTACCACAAAGAGCCTCAGTTTAACTGAGCAAAATTCACTGTCTTTGACCAATTGCAGCAGGAGAAACAGCTGGAACAGCGGTACAAGAATCTCACGTCAAGTGAGGCTGCTAATCATAGACTGTGAAAAATAGGAATGCGAACACTCATTTATCGAACAGGCCATACATTTTCTTCCATCTTAAATAATGTTTTTTTGCTGTTGAAACCTGAGCCCTTCATCAATATGACGAGCTTTCGAGCTCGGAGTTGTTATATTTTATGCTTCTAACCTAAGCATCCACAGATACTTTTGTCATCACGAGGAAAAACAAAACAAAAGAAGAAGAAAAGAAGGAGGGAGGGGGGATATTGTAAGGTGCGAGAAAACACCGTAGCTTCATAGTATCATAAACTCAGGAGAGGTGACCCTGTAAGTACTCATGACAGTACAAATTAAATGGCAAGAAATAAATGTAATTACGATGATAAGAAAACCTTCATTCATCGCAAAGCAAAAAGATCAAACTTCGCCTCGATACCTAGCCAATGGGTGATACTCCACATGGCCTGACCACGTAGCAATTACTCCGCGTATCCTTCACTTGCCAAACCATTGAGAAATATCAAATAGCCAAATAACGCTTATCCTAGCTGTTCTGAGCCTGATAACGGCAAACTTGAAACAAAACAAAATATGCAGCAATCGCCGACGGAAATTTGTATCGAAGAAACGGAAATATATCACGCCGACCCCGTTCAATAAACTAAACAAGCAAGGTACATCACACATTCTCTAAGTCGTACGCCATTATTTTCGGAGAACTACTCACTACCTAAGCGATTGGGACTGGAAGTAATGTTTTCTATACAGTAAGCAATCACATTACAAAATGTTAAGCTCTATTTTTACAGCAATGTTCTTGCTTTGGAAGCCAACACCACACGCATTAAATTACTTCCTCCGCGCAGCTGCCGCATAGAGTGCCCATCAGATTGTCCAATCGCATGGCGGATATTAAAACCGCGCCATTTAACGGCCAAGTTCTCTCAGACCTTCGACTCAATGAAACTACGGGAAAACGCCTTACTTGTTTCGTTTACTTAGTTAAAGAGTAACCACATAATCACTGCTTTTAACTACAGAGAGCTCGTCAAAAGGTACCCTTGAAGAACAAGAAACAAACAGAGGCGTGAACAACGGAGTAAATTGAGACCGTGTCACTTCCTGCGCCCGTCTACTCTTTTAAATTAGTTTTTCATTGTATAACCGTCCAAGTTTCTAACGCCGAGGAAAATGTGAGCACCTACTGCCTACGCGAGAGTACTCCCTGGCTACGTCAGGCATTATGTACTAATTACAAGAATGTAAGGAATGCGCACCACTGTAGCACTGCGTAGTGGATGAAACCAGAGACGGTTATAGCCAAATATGGTCCAACGTCTGCGATCTTCATACGGGTGAATCCTCAAAATTAGCCCAGGCGCGCAACACGTGACAGCGAGGCAAATTCGTACTGACCCATCAACCATGGCCGAGCAGTCACCGGGTTCTGGCGACGAGAAGATGGAGAGCATTTCGGCTGTGGACGACGTGGTGGCGGCGGGAGTGGCAGCGGCTTGCCTCTTGCACACTTTGGCCAGACGGCGGGACAGGCTCCTCCTCTTCTTCCTCTTGAATAGCGCCACAGGCTGCCTCCTCAGCGCTCCTCTCGCAACGAGTCGGGCGATGCTGGTGCGGTTGTTTGCCGGCGAGACGCGCAGGACGTCGCTAGCGCCTGGCGCCAAGCTGGCGAGCAGCAGAAGTTGACCCAACGACGTCGTCTTCGACCCACGTGGCGCGGCCCGGACTCGTCTCGACGACCGAGTTCGAACCGACGACGGAGTAGGGAAGAAACAACAACAACAAACAAAAAAAAAAATCCCGATCGACGGCACTCTCGATGGCGAGAGAATGAACGCCACTCGGGGATGGCTTGGTGAATGTCACGGCCGAAATCCGCACCAAATGGTCCCAGCAGACGCGACCGGAACTGGGCGCCACTGCCAATCCTGTTTGACGCCGCTGGAAAAGACGTTCACCAAGAAGCCTCCCCCCCCCCCCTCACCCCCTCTCCATTCGCATTCCCTCGCCCTCTCTTTATTAACCACCCACGTTCTTCTGCCTTGTCATTTTATTAGACTCGAACTCGTGCCGTTCTTTCATCGCTTCTTCATCCTATTCACATTTGGCGGGCGTTGCGTCTTCGCATCAGTACGCACAAGTTTCGGCCCCTGCGCCTTCTCGCCTCATGTCCACAGCTCGCAGTGATTACCCTATCCGCAGGAGACTCCTCCCTGTCAAAGTGAGGCGCTTCCCCTGCCACCTATGCGGGCCAATCGGAAGCTGGGTTTCGGTTTGCTCACCTCCTCCTCCCCCGTTCTTCTCCCTCATCTCCTTTTTGTGCCCTTTCTGCTCGCCAAAACAACAATGAAAAAGTTTCGGGCCACGTGGTGCGGGCCCGCAGAAGACGAGGAGGAGAGGACACATGCAAGGGGCTGCGTAACACCCACGACGATCAAAACCGCAGGCAGCGAAACGCCCGAGCGCCCAGAAAATGCTTCTAATAAGACGAGCAAGAAACCTCAGCAACTTCTCTTGTTACGTTCTTTTCTTCCGCTCGCAGCTTCTATCGGCATCTATCTACTTTGGTTCCCCCTCCTCCCATAGTCAGTTTCCATTCTCTGACTCCTGACGCTGTGCTTCGATCGCAGGGTGGCCTGGAAAGTCCCTTCACTGAAGCCACGATGATTCGAATCCACCCCGCTTTTCCCCTTGAGCGATGTACCGAGGGGCAATACTGGAAGGGGGAGAGAGAGGTCTTGTTTTCCGGCAGCCCTCGCTGCTGATGAAGTCCTTTGTGTTGCGTGGCGAGGGAGCGTGGCTCTCCACGAGGCCGCAAATCGCTGCTTCTATTTAGCAGCTCCGTCGCTTTATCGCCGTTCGGTCCCCGCAGCTAATAGGCGACCGGTGCTTTCTATTAAACTCGTGCTCCCTCCGTTGTCTTTTGCGTTCGCGCACGCTTTCACGTCATTTGTCATTGCCTCACCGGCCCTGTCCTTTAGGAGCACTACATTTGGTGTTTTAAGTTGTTTTGGTGGTTTGGGCTTATCGGCACTGTTTCTTTTTGCTGTTTATTTCAGTCTGCACTGCTGGGACTTGCTTCTGTTATTTAGTCTCACGTCATGCGCTGTCAAAATAACGTTGCCGGTGTGGCAGTGCTAGGTGGAAACGGGGAAGGATCACCTATAAGAGCAGTAAAGAGGAAACATTTGCTTTTGTTTTTGCCGCCCCGCGGGACTTGCGCAGGCAGATACATTTGTCCAGTCTGGCGTGACGTGCAACGTTTATTCATTTTGAGGACGCCTTCTGGGATGTTTTGTTTACGTGTCGAGGCGTAGGACGACGTTTCTTCAAAGGTATCGTAGCCCGAAGTTAGCAACGCAGTCAGTCACATGTTTCCTTGTCGTAAAGCTGCAAGTCTAGTCTGTAAAATAAGTATTTTTATCTTTTTTTTTTGCGACAGACGCTAAGAGAAGGACATATTGATTTTTTTTCAATTAGTGGTTGGAAATACAGTCCAAATAAGCCCCAGGATGGCAATAGTTTCTCTTATCAAGCAAGTCCTGAGGTCTCCTGGCCCAACTGGCCTTACTAGCTCTGAGACATGTGGAGTGCTCACATATGGAAACGCGGACGGAAACGAACACCCGTTACGCGTAATTACATGGAAGCGAGACATGTAATCACTCTGTTGCCGATTTCAAAGCCCAAGTGTACGTTTCGGAATCCGAAGTAAGCTGCTGTTACAAATTCAAGTGAATCTGGAAACGAAACAGCGCACTGGACTTGTTTTGGAATTACCGCGGTTTGAATCTAGGACACAAACACTGCCATCTGTAGGTGACGCATGCGAAACGGTCACGTCATTCAACTGGCAACGTATATTTAAAACTGACTGCGGTGCAACGCTTCTGAACACACTCAGATCACATCATTGACACATCTTCTCGGACGTTCCCTCAATATATGCATGCAAGTTCTTGTTTCATCGCGGAAACCCTTCAGGGTCTCCATCATCTTGCGATGATGTGGCGCTGTAGGGAAATGCATCGTAGCTCGACCTAAAACACCGAAAACGTCTAGAACTAGTTAAAAGGAAGCTCTAGCTAGGTTACAACTCCGATTTCCCCAATCAATTACGTGTAAAACTGACAAATGCTTTTGTGAGAAAACCGCAACCGCCTAATGACCGATTTTGTGAAACAACCACATTTGAGCCAGAAATTAAATTCTAGCAACCCTAGTAAGCGTAATTTTTGATTTAGGGTGACCTGCAATATTTTGGTAACGATTACGAAAATCGGTAAATTTCATAACATAGAAGCGCCAAGTTCACAAATCCGTAACTCTGCATCTGTTTGAACATCTCAAGCGGACAAATCAGATACATATTATTACGATAACATCGAAAGATGTTGAAGAGACGAGCCGCCGCGCGAAAGACGACGAAGTGTGTCTGTGCTCTTGGTGCGAGCGATTGTGGGCCTGGCTGTCTGGCTCCTGTGTAAACAGCCTGTAAATAGCCTCTTTCGTCTGTGTCCTTTCACACGTAACATTCTGGTGGAGGTTAGCGATCCCCGTCCTCACCACGGAACTCCGAAGTGGTCGGTACATCGAGCTTGTCACCATGCCCCCCGGTGACGAGACCGCCTCTGCAACGGCTTCGGCTCGCCCGACTACGCCTATCGTCACGGTTGCCCAACATCGCGACCCTGGTGTGTTCTCTGGCCTGGAGGGACAGGATGTTGACGAGTGGATCAAGCTCTATGAACACGCCAGTGCTAATAACAGGTGGGACCCAACCATTATGCTCGCCAATGTCATCTTTTATCTCGGCGGCACCCCACGCGTGTGGCACCAAACGCATGACGACGAGTTCACCAGTTGGGACACTTTCAAAGAACAGCTTCGGGAACTGTTCGGCGACCCTCTTGGGCGCAAGGTTGCCGCGAGGAAGGCTCTTGCGTCTCGTGTGCAGACCTCTACAGAGCCGTATGTTTCATACATCCTCGACGTCTTGGCTCTATGCCGCAAAGCTGACGATAATATGTCCGAAGCAGATAAAGTGGCCCATGTGCTAAAAGGCATTGCCGACGACGCTTTCAATTTGCTTGTTTTCGGCAACGTCTCGACTGTTGACGCCATCATAAAAGAATGCCGTCGCCTTGAACACGCTAAGAGCCGCCGTATCACACCCCACATCACGCGGCTACCCAACACTGCTGCTACGTCGACATGTGAGGGTCGACCGCGTCAGGCCACCACCTGTGACGACGTAACCCGAATTGTTCGTCGCGAGCTCGAGGCTGCCTGTTCCTCAGCTTTCTCCACGACGCCTCCTGATCCGCCAGCTACCACGATTGCGATGATTCAGGCCGTCGTCAGACAGGAATTTGAAAGCATGGGTCTGAACTCCGTGTGTTCAACGTCTCAACCTAGCGTTTCCCAGTTCTCTAGTGGCCCTCCTCGCCCTCGGCAGTCCCTTTCTGCCACATCTCGCCGCAACCCGTCCGAATGGCGTACCCCTGATGACAGGCCGATCTGCTTCCACTGCTGTCGCATCGGCCACGTCGCTCGTCACTGCCGCAACCGATGGCCACCTCCTCCTCGGACATACGCCACCGCTTATCCCCGCACCTTCGGACCTTCTGTTCCCTATGCCTCCCGCCATGAACCCACTGTCGCTGATGCCCCTGCTCCGAACCGTCGCTACAGCCGCTCGCCCTCACCTCGACGCCACCAGTCTCGTTCGCCCCAACCCCGTCGATTTTCGTCGCCGCCTATCACCTCCCGGATGCCGCCGGAAAACTAGACAATGCAGCTTCTGGAGGTGAAGCTGCGTTGTCGACCCTGCCCTCAAATCCTCTGCTCACGTTGCCTACGAACCAAAACCTTCTTGACGTTGACGTCGACGGCTTGGTCGATGGGCTTTGAGGCTACAAGAATTTTCATATTCCGTGGTGTACAAGTCTGGCCGCCTGCACCAAGACGCTGACAGCTTGTCGCGTTACCCTGTTGACGACTCTGACTCCTCCAATACTGACAGTGCTGCTTCCGTTTTCTCAGTATCCCAGCTCCTTCATTTCGCCGACGAGCAACGTCGTGATGTCTACACCAGAGCACTCATCGACCGTTTGGAACACTCTCCGGCCGATACTACTCTATGCCTCTTCGTACTCCGCGACGGTACTCTATACCGTCGTAACCTTCATCCGGACGGCTCCGAGTTCCTACTTGTAGTCCCTAAACACCTCCGCTCAACCGTTCTAGAAGAGCTTCACGACGCCCCAACGGCAGGACACCTCGGCGTCTCTCGAACCTATGACCGAGTACGTCGCCGTTTTTTCTGGCCGGGTCTTGCCCGTTCCGTACGGCGTTACGTCGCTGCTTGTGAACTTTGCCAACGACGCAAGAAGCCTTCCAGCTCCCCGCTGGTTACCTGCAGCCACTCGACATCCCTGCCGAGCCCTTTCATCGTGTTGGCTTAGACCTTCTCGGCCCCTTTCCGGAATCTACATCAGGAAACAAGTGGATAGCCGTCGCTGCGGACTACGCGACCCGCTACGCCGTAACACGCGCTCTTCCGACCAGTTGCGCTACTGACGTCGCGGACTTCCTCCTCCACGATATCATTTTGATGCATGGTGCTCCGCGTCAAATGCTCACCGACCGTGGCCGTACGTTCTTGTCCAAAGTCATTGACGACATCATGCGTGCCTGCTCAATACAGCACAAAGTTACCACCTCCTACCACCCACAAACGAACGGCCTCACTGAGCGTTTGAACCGCACGCTTACAGACATGCTATCGAAGTACGTTTCCGCCGACCACCGTGACTGGGACCTCGCTCTACCTTACATTACCTTTGCATACAACTCTTCCCGTCTCGAAACTGCTGGCTTTTCCCC
Organism: Dermacentor silvarum; assembly: GCF_013339745.2. NCBI lineage: Eukaryota > Metazoa > Arthropoda > Arachnida > Ixodida > Ixodidae > Dermacentor > Dermacentor silvarum. The sequence goes on from NW_023606186.1 coordinate 8,852, forward strand.
GTTTTACCTATTGTATGGCCGAGAACCGACGCTACCACTAGACACTGTGCTCCCGTTCCCCACAGCTTCAACTAGCGATTATGCCTGTGATGCGATCGCCCGTGCTGACCATGCTCGCCAACTTGCGCGTGCTCGTCTGCAAGTGTCTCAAGAAAAACAGAAACAACGCTACGACCTCCGTCACCGTGATGTGCATTTTGCGCCCGGCACCCTCGTGTTGCTTTGGTCACCATCGCGTAAAGTTGGCCTTTGTGAAAAACTGCTTTCCTGTTACACAGGCCCATATCGCGTGCTCCGCCAAGTGACCGATGTCACCTACGAAATCGTTCTAGCCACGCCCATTACGTCCTCCGCTGTGACCACCAGTGATATTGTCCACGTCGCCCGGCTCAAACCCTACACCTCTCCAAGCACCTTGGATATTTAACAGCACCGTGACGGCGCTTTTGCCACCGGGGGGGGGGGGGGGGGGGGGGGGGGGGGGGTAGTATTACGATAACATCGAAAGATGTTGAAGAGACGAGCCGCCGCGCGAAAGACGACGAAGTGTGTCTGTGCTTTGGTGCGAGCGATTGTGGGCCTGGCTGTCTGGCTCCTGTGTAAACAGCCTGTAAATAGCCTCTTTCGTCTGTGTCCTTTCACACGTAACAATATCATTGACAGCTTACGTCAGATTGTTACAATGTTTATGAAGTTTTTACAAGACTCATACTCCTACATGAGCAGTATATTTTAAAGCGGCACATAAAACACAAATTTTGTCCGGTTTATATGTATTATATTAGTTGAAGTTTACTACAAAATTCTGGTATCGTTTTGTTGCTGAGTTACAGAGTTGCACACATGATACTAGAGCTTCTTTTTTTAAAATTTTGCCAATGTCAAAAAAGTTTCTAAATAATTGAAGGCATAACGAAAAAATCCGCTGAGTAATGTTATCGTGCTTTAATTTGATTTAAATTCAACAAACCTTTTCGAAGTCGGTACACTATTTTGCTGAGAAAAAAGCGCTCACGAGCTTCAGCTACCTCTTAACTCTTATCAATGAAACGAAAGAACAAATGGTCTAGAGAGAGAGAGAGAGAGGAAAGGCAGGGAGGTTAACCAGAGGCGAGTTTCCGGTTTGCCACCCTGCACTGGAGTGGGAGACATATAGGGGTTGGAAAGAGGGCACGACGGTGCCAGTAATCATTTTTAATCGAGATTCAACATCAAAGCGCCTCCATGGGATGCTATATTTCTCCAGAAACATATTTTGCATAAAACATCGCACATATAGGTTGTGGTCAAATGTAATAAGACGCTTCGAGGTGAACTTACCCCGATGATCTCACTAACTAGTAGCTATAAATGAACAAAGTAATCTGTATACAAGCAAAAACAAAAAACAGCCATTTATATGAAGTTATGTGACCACCAAAAATGCTCTGCAATACTCCTAATTCAAGGTTAATTACTTAACGGTCGCATTATGAACTACGAATCCTAAAGGTGTGCAAGAAAAATAAAAGGAACCGATGGGGCTCCATTTTTAAAGGGCGAGAGAAAGACATTTATTAAGTGAAAAAAAAAGTACACATATTAAAAGGCAGCCCCAGTGGTTTTTCCGGCGAGGTGCCTCGATTAAGCTAATTGTAAGAAACATTATAGCTTTTCTTAGCTCGTTGTTCAGTTTTGAGCCGGTGGCGCCATCCACAGTGGTGGGCGCCATCCACAGTACAGCTTACACAGTTCCCACGGGTGAGTCGTCATGTGTGATCGTCGTTACACAGTCGCCGTCACGCCATCTCAGACCATCGTCGTCATCCGATTATTGTCCCGCAGTCGTCGTCATTCACTGGTCGCCATCATGCCGACATAGCGCCTTCGTCCTTCATCGACGTCTTCCATTCTCCGTCATTCAATCGCGATTATGCCGGCCTTGTCACGTCACCGCCATCATAGAGTTTCTCACTATAACACCTAGAGGGTAAACTGGCGCCACCGTCGATGCGAGTTTCTTAAAGGGCTGCCGTGCCCTCATGGGAATGACGGAATATGTGTCTGCGAGGCTTGCGTTGTACGAGGCTTCGTCTAAAACGTGGATATGGCTACACAAATAACGCGTTCTTAAAATAAAATCTACATAAAAGGCTTTCATTCACCCATATTACATCTCTTAATAAAGTTTACTCACCCACAATGCATCATCAAGCGAAGAAAAGCAAGAACAGACGACAAGTTGAAATGCAGCGCAACGGGACGGCACAACAGAGAGGAAGACGAACACAGGCGCTATGTTCATCTTCCTCTCTATGTTCGTCTTACAACAGAGAGGAAGACGAACACTAGCGCCTGTGTTCGTCTTCCTCTCTGTGGTGCCGTCCCGTTGCGCTGCATTTCAAGATGGTTCTTATGTCAAAATACCAACTAGCCCAACATTCAACTCTTTTAAAGACGACAAGTTGTTCCAAAGCGAGCGAGAATCTTGTCGTCTGCCCTCCAACTTTAGCGGCCAGCTGATACTTTTTACGTTTCATAGAATTGTGCATCCAGTAGTATGTCCTCAAAATTAAACAAAACATGTCTTTGTGTAATAATAAAGCTAGCGCAGTTTTTTACGTCGTTTTAGCAGGAAATGAATCATTGTGACAGACGGAACGGTGCTAGCCAGGCGCGTCTTCAAGCCGTTCTGGCTGTCCAAGAACGATGCCAATCCGAATCCACAATATACCGGCATTCCCATGCATACCACAGCGCAGCAGCGCCACATTTTCTTCTAGGTTTTATAGTGTGAAACTCTATGACCGCCGTCAATGCGTCATACAGTCATTGTCATGCAATCGTTGACATGACTGGTGACATCATCGTCACGCTGTCATCGTTCTACTACCTTCATCATTTCAAAGAGAAGCGTCACACCATTGCCACGTCGTCGTCACTGCGACTTCGGCTGCGCCCGTGTATGCTTAGAAAGCGAGCGCTCGGGCATCGCAGAGGAGCGCAGTAGTATTACAAACTATTAAACGTCCTTGACATGCCATAGGGGAAGCGGGACCCCGAGCGATTCGGCGAGCTCGAGATCCGGGAAGCGAAAACGCCTGGCCCACACCGGAGCTAGCGCTTAAACATTCGCCTTACACACTCGTCTCCGTCCTGCGATATATTTTAGTTACAGCCATACAAAGTAGACAAACAAAAAATTATTGTCTGGGGTTTTACGTTCAAAAAACACGATATGATTACGAAGCACGCTGTAGTTTAAAAACTCTGGATTAATTAACGTGCGCCCAATGCACGGTACAAGGGCGTTTTTTTTTTTCTTTTTTCTTTTTTCTTTTCTCTTCTTTTTTTTTTTTCTTTTTTTTGCATTTCGCCCCCATCGAAGTGCGGCCGCCGGGATTTTATCCGCGCCCTCGGGCTTAGCAGCGTAACGCGACAGCACCACCACGGCGGGTGCGCTATCCTTTCCTCTCGGTTGTTTCGCGCTGCCCACGTCAAGGTGACAATAAAGGCGGATAAATCGTAGAGTGAATTGCAACATTAAAAAATAAATAAAAGGGTACTTTCGCCCGCAAGGCTAAAAATTGATAGCGATAGCAAACTACTGCACTCAGTAAGGTTCGTAGTTTCTCGGCCGTATAATTGCAAAAAAAAAAAACAGTCACTTGCTAATTACGCTAGCAAGCATTGTTGCACGCGCGCACAGGCAAACACGAACATATCAAACTCGATGACCACGATAACACGCTGTCACAACGTTGACGTGACGGAGAGCGCTAACAGTGGGGAGCGAACGTTTCTGCTGCCTCTCCCTTCAACGCATCTCCGAAAGTAGAGATTACGCAACCTCCAGGCACAAGGCACGCACAAATCTAGCGCATACATGCAGCCACCAGCCATCTCGACTCACCCAGACATTGCCCGCGCCGGAGATTGGCACGGACGGTGTACGTCACCTCCCTCTTGCACGCCTCACCTCCCCCCCCCCCTCCTTCATTTTGTGAGTGCTTAACCTGGCTCTTCGGATTCCTTCTCTAAAAAAAAAATGACCGCTTCATTAACGTCCTGCCAAATGTTTGAAGAATACATGAAATATTGACTGTACGTTATTGGGTAGTTCTTTTTCTTGTGTCGCCAATTCCTTTGCCCTGATAGTTTTTAGTTTCGTTCGCTCCTTGCAAAATGTGTTCTCGTATTTTCTTTGTTTTCTTTTCCCTCTTTCTTTTTTTTTCTTTTTGTACTTATTGCGACACCTACTTTGCCGTGCAGAATCATTGAGCAGATTCATCGCTTGTTTCTTATTTTGTTCTTGATTTTTTTTTTTTTTTTTTTTTTTGCTGTCAAGAGTTGCATGCGAATTTATAGAAGTAGCCACTGCAATCTGTACTTTCGTTGCCTGTGTTTATTTGTAATTATGTGTTAGTATTTTGTCTCATCGTTCCCATAAGCGTTCCCTGCCAGTTTTTCCGTATCCTTAGCATAATGTTGCTGCCTGCCAGGCACTGCCAGTCAACCCCAATGTGCCTTTGGCAGGCCTGATACTCGTACCATCTTTTATCGGATGCCTGCAATAAATTATTATAGACAGACAGACGAAGAACTTTAATGAAGGTCCTGAGAAGGTCCGTTGCCCCCTCTCACGGAGGCGACGAAGCCGCGGGCCGCACCCACGTCGGAACGGGGAGACCGAGCTCCAGCGCCGCATCGCGGGCTCTCTGGACAGCCCAAAATTGGCGTGACTGGTCGGAGCTCCACTCCTCTGCAGTGCATCGATGCGGGCCCCTCTGTAACGAGGGGCATCCCCAGAGCGTGTGTTCCAAAGTACTACGTTGTCCGCAGCTAGGGCAGTCTGGACTAAAGCAGTCTGGATTGGTGTAGTGAAATAAATTCAGGTTGGGATATGATCCCGTGTGAAGCATACGTAGTGTGACAGCTTGAGGGCAGGTTAGTGAGCCGTGTGGGGGAGGGTATAGTCTCCCCCACACGGCACACTAACCGTGCCGTGTGGGGGAGACTAGACCCTCCCCGTGTGGAGTGTTTGGTAACCTTGTTAAAGGTGGAGAGAGTGTCACGGAACTCGACGAGCCTAGAATCGACGGAGCCTCGAGTGCCCTCGACTCGCAGTGGCGTCAGCGAGGAGGGTTAGTTCGCGCGCTTGGATGTGTGCGATGTCATTGAGGTTGGGGAGCGAGTCGAGTTGGCGTTCGAGATGTGCCGGGAACCACGTGATTGTATACGTGGCTGGATGACTCTGCCTTTGAGAATTCGATGAGCTACCTCGGCGACAAATTATTATTATTATTATTATTATTATTATTATTATTATTATTATTATTATTATTATTATTATTATTATTATTATTATTATTATTATTATTATTATTATTACTATTATTATTATTATTATTATTCACGTGACCTCCAACATTGGGCGCGCATCAAACCACCAGCCTTCACGACTCACCCTCGCGCTACCCCTCGCACCCACAGCATACGGCTCGCGGGGCGCGATAGGATCTTATTGCACTTGGGCTTTACACGTAATATCACGGTGACGCCGACGGCGAAAATTCACCTTGAGGGCCCATATCATTGTTATTAATTGATATTGCCAAATAAGAAAAGCGGGACTGAACGCGGACGAACTAAGTTGCCGCAGGTGAAAACCAACGCAGACATTCGGCATTAAGCCTGCAGTGCTTGATAAAGTAGCAGCTTTTCATTTCTCGCATCAAATGAAGTTCCTCCAGCTCAGAACCACAAAAAAGAATAGTGGCAAGCTGCAGAGTGCCCTAAATATTTTCCCATAAAATCTTTTCCACGAACATTTTCATTTCCCATGAGGTGTATGCACATGGTCGCGAATACGAGGCTGAAACGCGCTTCCACACCAATGAGTAGCGAAATCAGTTATCGTCGGGCGATTGAAGCGCGACTACATCTCGCGGGGCAAAATACTAGTTGATGAAAATTATACATTCAATATGTCACCAATTGAAACATTTGAAAATTTTCAGACAATCTCATTAGAATAGAGAAATGTCACAGGCTGTTTGCATCCATCCAGGAATAATTATGAGTAGGAAACTGTGCCGGCGTTTTAAAGTTTGCTCCTGGCGATGCGTGCCGAGATATGACGAGATTGCATTACCGTATTTAACACTGTAATGTCGTCAAAAAGATCTTCTGGTAGCCATAAAGAGTAATGGCAATATATATAGTCTAACCTTAAGATTTGATCAGTAACTTCCCTGCCTTTTCACTAAATAATATGTTTTAGCTACGTCGAAAAACTACTGGTGGCGCGCGTGCTGTGGTAGTGAAGATTAAAGAGCGGTTCTTGTGAATTATTTCAATGTAACGTTGATTTTATCTTAACACCGAAATAACTGATGTGTGTTGGTACTAAGGATACATGCATGGTGGTACTTAGTTCAACATCTAGGTGAAATCATTGCTCTGAATTCATGCAAAGCTCTCAAGGCTCACGGGTATAACGCCTGACGTTATGGAATGACGAATATAAATACAGATGGGTATATTCGTATTTCATGGGATGCAGTGGTGAATATACTCACTTTACTTACGCTTCATTTGTACTGTTGTGTGCTCTGTGTATGTGATGCGAGCTGGTGCAGTAGACTTGGCGCAACAAGCTTCGAACGGCAAACATTATTTCTTTTTTTCTTTTTTTTTTAACAGCGCAGCTGTTTAAGGTCGACGTTGAGCCGTGCCGACCGTACGCCAAGAATCGGCGTAGATGGGTGGGGCGCACGTGCCGGAGCGCATGGATGGAGAAAACTTTATTCCGTCAAAAAGCATGTGCGGTCAATACCGTGTTACATGGCCACCAACCCGTGGTTGACGGCGACCTGGGTGGCCCACTCCACGACGCTGGTCTGAACGACCGAGTCTGAGCTGGCCAACACGGCCTCCCACTGCTCGAGAGAAGGGCGCAAGTGTTAGGAGAGCGGCGAGAGAGGAGGAAGGCGCGCGATGAGCAGCAGGTGGGTGGAGCTAAAGAGAGGGTAGCGTGGGAGAGATCGAGGGAGAGTGTGCGCCAAGCAGTAGTGGAGGCTCAACCACGGCAAAATTTTGGCATGTCATCACGAAGGCATTCAATGTAGTACAACTAGTACAAGGACTCAGAGAAAGAACTAGAGCACGCGAGCGCCGCGTGTATGTCCTGTGCCTTCCCTGTGTCCACATGGGCATCACTGAACGCGATGAGGAGCCCTACGACTGCTAGCTCGGTGGCTAGAGCGTTGAACAGTTAGCTGCATCGAAGCAGCACTTTGAAACCCGCTGCAATCTGTAAGGCAACAATTGGACTCTCTCTTTTTTTTTCTTATTCCTTCTTTTTCTTTTACAGCAAAACTGTTATAGTCGAGGTTACAGGAGATCGCGTCCGGAAACAGAGGGAAGTAGATCAGCTAGGAGCGACCCCTTTGGAACGGGGCGATGGGTTGCGTCACTACGCTCTTCTTATTAGAATGTCCTACCTATGTTCAAAAAAAAGAAAAAAGCGCGGTGAATTCTTCTCGCCAAAATTTCTGATCCCAAATTGGGAACGTGTACACCTCCGTTGTTTGTCGTTTCCCTACTTTCTTCCAGCAATCTCCCAATCGCCTCTTACTAATCTCTATTGCGGACATGTTTACTTTCCCCCTGCTATCCCTGAACCCAAGGGCTTCAAGGAGCCAATGGTGCCTAAGTCGACCACTGGGCAGATATCTCCACATTCTAATAAAACATGCTCCATCGTTTCCCTAGCTTTACCGCAGCAAGCACATGCTTCTTCTTCCTTGCTTTATTTCGCTTCATAAGTGCGCTAATTTCAGCCGCGTCGACACCTTGTGTCGTCGTGTTTCAGACACCTTGTGGCGTCGTATTAAAACGTCGAAATGGCGGCGTTTTTAAACTTCGGGATCGTAAGAAACTCGTGGACCACACCGCGCTTACCCGCAGGATCTTGTGTTTGCTTCTTCATTACGTGACGTAGCTCACCCTGGCGGTCACGTGAGCGCGTCAGCGCTAGTACGCGCGCTGCGATTGGCGTATCCGTCTTTAATAAAAAACGTCATATTCTCTCCTATATCGTGTGTAGGTTTTTTGTCTGTGCGTTAGCACACATCCTTGCGGTGCCGGCTGCAAGTTGCATCCCTCCAAAGCGTAGCACCCTCTTGTGGCGCCCACTGAAATCTCCAGTGTTTTTGTATAACCTGAAGCAGCTTCTCCCGCGGCGGCCATGCGTGTGTTGCGCTAGTACGCGCGCCCCGATTGGGCAGCCGGACTCTAAAATAAAATAAAACTCTCTTCGACAATCGTGTGTGTGCCTTTGTATGTGAAGTTTGCGTTTAGCGCCGTTGTACATCGCTACAGAGCGTAGCACTGCCTTGCGGCGTCGGCTGAAACGTACATCACTACAAAGCGTAACGCCACCTCGCGGCGCCCACTGAAATCTCCGGGGTTTCGCGGAGAAAAGGGAATGGGAAAAGGGAAGTCAGAAAGTCATCCAAACCAAGAAAACATTTTTGTGTATTGAAAGTATCAGAGTAGAGGCTGACGACTTCCGCGCTGAAAGATCAAGAATGAACACTAGTGAAAAAAAAAAAAATAATAACACACAGCGATAGAGCTGTATAACAAGCCTTGCGCCATTTGCTCAGGGCGGTAGTGATTTCAGCAAAGTGGGGCTTCCACAGAATCGCTCGGCCGTTAAAGCAGATCAAGGCTGCAATTACGGTGCGGGCGCTTTTTTCTTTAGCTTCTCCAGTGTGCCGACCTTAGGCGCTAGCTCTGGGCACATTACTACGGAGTCAGTGATTCGTACGATCAGGTCAGAAATACCCAAGCAACTTCAGACAGCGAACACATAAGGCTTTGAAGCTATAATGTGGGAACACCACCGTGCGTTCTCAACGCACAGGGCGTTTCCTTGCGAAGCGCGGAAAGGTTCGTCATCTCTCCGGAAACGATGCTGCCCTACGTTGAACACTTCACTTGAATGAACAGGAAACAATTTTCCATAGTAATGAAGCAAATACCAGAAAAATATTTATGCATAGTCTTTTTTTTTTCTAGGGACGCCGCCCACCTCGGATGATTCTACCGTCGGCTCACTGTTATAATGTTCATTCCTCCTCCTAGACATAAGCAAAACACGCGTTCTATGACGGTTCGTTGAAAAGGAAAGCTTCTGCACTGACACTAGGGAAAAAAAGAAGCCGTCTGTGGATGCTATCACAGAATAATGCTGATGTTTCCGCGAGGACCTCCTCAAACGGCTTCTTCTGCACTGCACATATATACACTCGTCTGCTCATATATATAGGGTACGTCGAAGGGACGCTAAAAAGAAACTTTCAATTCTTTTACACTGGTAAAGTATACTTTTAAAGCTATTTTCGTTAAATTTGCATAAATACGTTGGTTGTCAGTATGGACAATGACGGTCGAAGTTACATGTCTTTCAATTTCACACTGATACTCAGGCGCCGGGACGTCAGTGTAACATCACGGATTTTAAAATATCTTTCGTAGTTGGGTCGTTGCTCTCCCATTAAATATTCCTGAATCTTGCTGATGCTCTTTTAGAATAAAGTGCGATTGTTTTTCTCGATAGCCAAGTAACTATAGACAGCAGCGGACGCCGTCGATATCTATGACGTCACGGGAAGTCGCAGCGCGAATTTAAATGCAGGGTTGCCACACGTCATTCTATTCTTGCTGCACACGTCATTCTGGCTTACCAGTCGTCCTCTTACGTTAAAAGTGGCCTTTATTTTGCTGTTCAAAGGTAACGTACTAACGCAGCTCAAATATATTTTTCCCTTTAGTGTCCATTTAAAGAACCCCAGGTGGTCAAAGTTAATCCTGAGGTCACTAGTACCGCATTCTGCCTATCGCATCCACAGGCGTTCATGAAACGAATAACTAAAGCACAAGCATCGCGAGCTGTGGCTACGAACCAGTACTCTCTGCTGTCCCTGACCTTTTCTGACATTGTAGAAGTCATCGACTGCATCTCGTTTTTTCATCCGACCACCACCTCGTATTCATAAAGCCCAAACCGCATGAGAGCACGGCGACGAGCGCCGTCTTCGAGCGACGAAACGGGCCGTCGCGTGAACAGTACACTCTAGCTCAGTTCTAGAAGTCTAGAATTCGTCGCTCGTCGCCCGGAAGTGCTATGAGCAACTAGCGAATAGCGCGAAGCCGGAAGAGGCTGTACATCAGTCGAGTACTACCGACTGTCGCACGGAACGAGAAAACGACTTAATTTTGATACGTGCAAGACCTTTAGAAATATTTATGCTGCTCTTTAAAGTAAAAAAAAACATCAGCTTAAATTAATAAAGCACGCGTCACGCCAGTTTCGGCGCCTATTCGTTGCCCTTATACCGGCAACATCGGGGAGACGTCGCTCAAAGTCGTCGCTCGCATGCGGTACGACTTGTGGGTGACGAACGGCCGCGATAGCCATCTCCATTGCGTCGCTTGTCGGTGTCGCACGCAAGATAGCGTGCATGCGGTTTATACTTAAAAAGTAGTGCTCCTGAGATGAGAAAAACTCCTTTGGCGTCTCTGAATTAGATCCTAGTAACAGAGCCACAGCTTGAGCTTCTCTCACTGCATAACATATCGAGTATACGCGTTCGAAGAAGGAAAAAAGAAAAAAAAAAAAACTACGAACAAAGTGCACACGACGGCAAAGTAGAGAAGACAGGAAAATGAAATCCACAAGAAAGGGACGACAAAGTCGTTGAAACGTCGCAGCGCGCTCTTATACACGGGCGCACGACAAGATAAAGCACGACAGCAGCTGGCACTAAACGCTGTACACGACACAAAGTCTTGCTGATGCTGCTGCCGTCGTTCCCTGGACGTTCGAGAAGGGGGGTCCAAGTGGAGTGCACTGGCTGCAGCGGCCACTCAAGCACGACTGCTCGACGAGCGTGTGCGGGTACGAGGGCGTCACTCGAATAACGGCGAGGCGTGGACATTCCCGTCGAGAAGCTCCGTACTGGAAGCCTGCGGAAGGGAAGTTCTTGTTCCTTAGTATACATCGCAGGAAAAGCTTGCTCTCGAATAAATGCAGTTTTCTTGGATTCAATGCCACCTGATAAGGGAAGCGTAGCTTTGAAGAAACAGCACAGTTTCCTTGAAAAACGCATTCAAGAGGCCATATGATATCAACACTGTGTTTTCTGTTGTCAAGCTTCAGAATGAAAAACGCCCATACAGCTACAAAGCTAATGCATTTTGTAAGCGGCGAGGCGTCATAGCTCAAATTGAAGTCGTGTTTTACGTGCCAAAACTACGATCTGATTAAAAGGCACGCCGTAAGGGGGGTCCGGATTAATTTTGACAACCTGGTGCTCTTTAACGTGCACGCAATGCACTGTACTTCAGCGTAGTCGTATTCCGGCTCGATCGAAATGCGGACACCGCGGACAGCTGGATACAACCAAGGTAATGTTGTTTGCCGTCGCAACTGGGTATACTCAGCTTATTTTTGCTTTACACCTAATTAGATAATTAGTCTTAATTATTTATCAACTTCTCAATTATTATAATTAGGTTAAAAGTGGCAATGAGTAAATTGTAGAACAACAAGAAAATCTCCCGATAGAGCTTTCTGATGCTCAATACGTGCTACATAAAAGTGTCTTTCTGAGCGTGAAAGAAGCCAGAAAATACACGGAAAATTGCCGCGCGACTGGCCGCTCGAGGCCCCTTTAGTGTATTCGCGGGCATCTTTCACGCGCGGAAAAACACTTTTATGTAGCACGTATTGAGCAACAGAAAGCTGTGTCGGGAGTTTCTCATCCTGCTCTACAATTTTCTCAATGACGCTTTTAAGAGCGAAGCTGTTTAAGCCAACCGTAATTTGTGGTGCGTGCCAAGAAACTGCCGCACCGTAGCCATGGCAACCTAAAGGAGGAGGAGGAGGAATCAGAATAGGATACCGCGTGCATTCGTACGCGGTCTTCTCCTCGCCAGCTCCCTGCCTTCCCGACCCCCACCTCTCTTCTCTCCGCGGCGCGCTGAGCCAGGAGAAAAAAAAAAAAAAAAAAACAAACGGTGAAAGCTTGCACTAGGCCGCGCAAAGCTCAAGACACAGCGAAGCTGGCCGATTGATATCGAGCGGCTAGCCTCCAACGCGTTCGGCGTCGACAAGCAGCAGCGTTCTTGGCACTGTGCCAACCTTGGTTAGCCTGCCTGCGTTTGTGCATAGCCTCCTATATTTTATTGCGATAGCAATTATATGGACACTCAAAAGCAGATTTCTGCCGTCGGCGTCGCCGTCGCCGTCGGCGTCGCCGTCGCCGTCGCCGTGAGGTTCCGTATGACGTCATTTGGAGATGAAATCGTCGCCGCGCGCCGAACGCTGTATGTGCGAGTGAAAGGGCGCGAGGGGCGCGTCTTTCACGGGGAGTGAACGCACGGCGGAGAACAAACGCGCGTTCTGCGCCGTGCTCGCTTAAGGGCTGCAGAATTAGGCGTCTCGTTTCTCCTTTACAATCACCATATATGTAGAGCAAACGCGCCTTCTTCAGACGCGCGAGAGGCCGTGGGGGAGGGGGAAGGAAGGGACGCGACGTTTAGCTGCGGCACCAAGTGCCTATTTATATGAGAGGCTCCAGCAACAGTCACCAACGCCGCACGCATTTTGAGCTAACGCGGGCAAAACGCCGATGGCGTCGACAACAGTTCTGCGTGTTGTTGCTACCAAAGCCGCTCACCTTACTTCGTATGACATTGCTGTGTTGCTATCGCATTCATTGCTTCGCCCTTAGGGCGAAACTGTGACATTTTTTTAGTTTGTGGCATGCCAGGAACGCTGTCGCTCGTAGGCGCCGACGCGTCCAGCGCTAGTCACGCGAAATGTCACGAAAGGGAAGGTACCTCCGAAAATGATCGCTTGAGAATACCTCCCTACATGCGTAGTTAAGTTAAACCAAGTTAAGACCTAATAGCAACCAAGTTAATACCTAGCAGTAGCAGCTAGTAAGCTTCACTGTGCCTAAGCTTTGCGCGACTGAGTGCGAACTTGCCTGATTTTTTTTAATCTGATCATAATAATTGACAAGTTAAAATTTAATTATGGCGTTTTACGTGCCAAAACCATGATCTGATTATGAGGCACGCCGTAATAGGGGACTCCGGAAATTTGGGCCAACTGGGGTTCTTTAACGTGCACCTAAATCTAAGTACACGGGTGTTTTCGCATTTCGCCCCCATCGATATGTGGCCGCCGTGGCCGGGATTTGATCCCGCGATCTCGTGCTCAGCAGCCAACACCATAGCCATAATTGACAAGTTGATTCATTAAGTAAGACTAATTATCCAATTAGGTGGAATGCAAAAAATAATCTGAGTATCTCCAAGCAACGGCAAAGAACATTACCTTGGTTCTGTCCAGCTACTTAGCATTTGCATATCTTTAAAGTTTGGCCCACGTTAAGCGAAACACACTCTATTGGGGACCCGCGACAGGACTTTTGTGCGCTAATTGAAGTATCTGGAAAGAAATATTTTGCCACCTCAGTGCGCAATCGGTATGACACTTGGGCCTGCGAATATTGCTAGTTCGGCAGCATGTTACACTCTTGTAACACGTGAAGGCGAAAGCCAGCGGCACACTTGGTAATGCGCCGCCTCGCATCAGCACGTTGCTGCTTTCGCAGTTCGGCTTTTTCGGCTCGTTTTCGACGCGTAGTTGCGGCTTCGCGCGCTCGTACAGCGGGGTCAGACTCGCGCCAACGACGTTTCTCCTCGGCTTTAGGTTGCATCCTTTCAGCAGGGGATTGAATCGTATGCTGTTCTATGTGTTGTAGGGGTGATTTCAATGAAAGTGCGCACTGTTCCAGGGGCGTAGCCAGGGGGGGTCCGGTGTCAGAACACCCCCCCCCCCCAAAAAAAAAAAAAAAAATTTTCAGAGCGCCTTGTCTGGACACAAAAATGGAAGAACAGCCCGCCTCCGCGGAACAGGCCACTTCCCTCGGCCCGCAGGCTTTGCATCCAAACATCCACCGTTTGCTACAGATTCTGGCCACTTTGCCCGTGAGCACCGCAGAAGCGGAACGTTCGTTTTCAACGCTCCGAAGGCTCAAGTCTTATCTCAGAGCTACAATGTTGCAAGAGTGGTTTCTGGGGTGTGCACTTCGCACATTCACCGGGATATTGTAGTCAGTCCAGAAACTGCCCTTTCGCATCTTTCGGCTGACTGTGTAGCGTGAACGCGAGCTCTACTCCTACCTTACTTTTTGCGCATTAGAATGCCGATGTGAACGGACGATCTTACGTAATGTTCAGCTTGTAAAGTAACCCACAGAAGTTTCATGTATTGCCGCGAGCATATTAAATGCAAAGCATTTCTTGGCGAACATAAGATCTACTACACTAATCCTGTTCTTAAAGATGAGTTGTTCCTTCACCCATCCTATATCTCACCTCGCAACGATCACCAAATGAAGGTGAGGATACCACGATGCAAATCCAACTATTACTTTTACTCATTTATACCACGCACTGCCAACGACTGGAACCACCTTCCCGCCTCCATCGCTGCTATCTGTGACATCATTAATTTCAAAAAAGACTGCCAACGACTTCATATGTACTCACCACTCCTCTCTGTAATGCCCTTGGGCCTTGCGAGTATGTAAATAAATAAATAAATAAATAAATAAATAAATAAATAAATAAATAAATAAATAAATAAATAAATAAATAAATAAATAAATAAATAAATAAATAAATAAATAAATAAATAAATAAATAAATCCCCATCATGCCCGAGGACGCAAGCGGGACTCCTCCAACTCCTCCAACGGCGCCGCCCACCCTGGTTTGTGCCGGCGCCTTACGTCTGCGAGATCCCCCTATCTTCTCCGGCACAGATGAAAAAGACGTTGAAGATTGGCTCTCCTCATACGAGCGAGTGAGTGACCATAACCATTGGGACGATGCTACCAAGTTGAGAACCGTAGCCTTCTATCTCTCGGGCGTTGCGAAACTGTGGTTTCTAAATCATGAAGGCGACCTCACTTCGTGGTTGGTCTTCAAAACCATCTTTACCCAAGTTTTCGGTCGGCCAGAAGTAAGAAAGCTCCGTGCAGAAAGCGTTTGCGCACACGATCCCAAGAGATCGGGGAGAATTTCACGAGCTACATTGAGGACATTATTGACCTTTGCAAACGGGTGAACGCGTCGATGTCCGAGGAGGAGAAGATCAAACATATAATGAAGGGTATTGAGGACGACGCCTTCCAAATATTATTATCGAAGAGTCCTCGCACTGTCGTTGAAGTGATAGAATTGTGTCAGAGTTACGACGAGTTGCGTAGGCAACGGCTTCACACCAGACGTCCCCCTGCGCCCGCCGACTCCGTGTCCAGCCTTGGTGTCAGCGACCACCATGCTACCCTGTTTCTGAAGATTCAGGAATTCGTTCGCGCAGAGCTCGCTCGCCAGCTATCTTTGATGTCTTGCGTCCCGGAACCACCACCCGCTTTGGCACCTACGATCCGCGACTTCATCCAGGAGCAAGTTTCGCAAGCGATTCCTCCAGGACGTGATCCGACGCCAGTCACTGCACCTCTCCCGTATGCCGAAGCAGTTGCCCGACCTCGCCCGCAAACGCTCTCGCCGCCCGCTATGCATCGACCACCAACCTTTTCGCCGCCTCCTATGTCTTTACCAGATCGACAGCATTTTCCTACTTCTCAGCCACGAGTCGGAGCTTACCCCCAACAATGGCGCACCTTCGATGACCGTCCAATATGTTTTGCTTGTGGTGGTGCTGGTCATGTGGCGCGCCATTGCCGTCGTCGCATGCTTCCTTTCCCGAACATCTGGCGAGCGCCACCGTTCCCCGCTCAATTTTCATCTTCGCCTTCCAGCCTTCCTACCTCTTCCTTTTGTCCTGATCGCTCACCCGCGCCTACCCGCCGCTCACCATCTCCACGTCGTCGCTCGCTTTCTCCGATGCGTCGCCGTGCTGGACCCACCGAGCAGGAAAACTGATGGCCGCAGTTCCAGAGGCACGAACTGCGTCTACGTCGAAATGCTCAAGTCCTCGTGCTTCTCCGCCAACGTAATTGAAGTGTATGTCGAAGGAGTCGCCGTCCTGGCACTTGTCGATACAGGAGCCGCAGTGTGTGTAATTTCCGCCAAACTCTGTTGCATACTAAAAAACGTTCTGACGCCTTTATCCGACCTCTCCCTTCGAACCGCGACCGCTCAAAACATTACGCCTCTCGCTGCCTGTACTGCGCGAGTCTTCATTCAAGGAGTTCTGTATACCGTCGAATTCGTCGTGCTGCCCTCGTGTTCCCATGACATTATATTAGGCTGGGACTTCCTTGCAACTAACAACGCCGTTATTGACTGTTGCCACGCCGAACTTGAACTTTCTGCGCTTCACGATTTTGAGTCAATCGACGAACACCCTTCTAGTGATAAACTGTTTGTGTCCGAAGACAATGCTATTCCTCCGTGCTCTTCCCTGCTTGTCCCTGTATCGTGCGCCGCTATTTCTGAGGGCACTGTTCTCTTTACGCCCTCTAAAGTTTTCCTTCGCCGCAAATGTTCTCCGCTGCTCTTTGCTCTCCTTACTCTTCGCAGTGGCACCACGAAGATGCTCGTCGACAATCCCACGGCGTACCCTTTACCTTTATTTCATGGCGAATGCCTAGGCCTTGTTCAGCCGGTCGACACCTTGTGCGTCTTTGATGCTCCTGCGGCTTCTGCTCCTACGGACCTTAGTGCACTTTCTTGTGACCTCGCGGTTGATCAGTCTCTCCTCGACGTTTTCAACCGCTCCATCGACGATGAAACTTCATCTTCACAAATAAGCCAGCTGCTCACTCTGCTGCAGAAGTTCCGCGCCTCTTTTGACAGCCCTGCTTCCGGTTTGGGTCGCACATCAACCGTTTTTCACGAGATAGATACCGGCAGTCATGCACCTCTACGGCAACGCCCTTATCGGGTTTCCGCCTGGGAGCGTCGTGTAATTGATGACCAGGCTGTACAACGCCGCTCAAGCGCGGCGTTGTACAGCCTTCGAGCAGTCCCTGGGCGTCACCGGTCGTTCTTGTTAAGAAAAAGGATGGTTCTATTCGGTTCTGCGTCGATTACCGACGTCTGAACAAAATAACGCGCAAGGACGTTTACCCGTTACCGCGCATCGACGACGCCCTCGACTGTTTGTAGGGAGCGGAGTTCTTTTCTTCGCTGGATTTACGTTCCGGATACTGGCAAGTCCCTATGGCACCATCTGATCGACATAAAGCAGCATTTGTGACACCTGACGGATTATATGAATTTACCGTGATGCCTTTCGGCCTGTGTAACGCTCCAGCCACTTTTGAGAGGATGATGGATAATATTTTACGAGGCCTCAAATGGAACACATGTCTCTGCTACCTCGACGACGTCCTTGTCTTTTCCGCTGATTTCCATACACATCTCAGCCGTCTCGAGCACGTTCTGAAATGTCTCACTGACGCGGGACTTCAACTCAACTTTAAAAAATGTCGTTTTGGTGCCCGAAAGCTCACCATTCTTGGCCATGTTATCTCGCGAGACGGCATTCTTCCGGACCCAGCCAAGCTTCGCGCCGTCGCTGACTTTCCAAAACCGACGAAGTTAAAGGAGCTTCGAAGTTTCGTCGGTTTATGCTCGTATTTCCGACGTTTCATTCGAAATTTTGCATCTATAAGTGCACCCCTGACAGACCTTCTAAGCGGCGACAACGAACTTTCAGCTTGGTCACCCGCCTCCGATGATGCCTTCACGAAATTACGCCGCCTGCTAACCTCGCCACCTATCCTCCGTCACTTCGACCCTGCCACCCCCACCGAGTTCCACACCGATGCCAGCGGCGTCGGATTCGGTGCCGTACTCGCGCAACGGAAGGCGGGGTTCGATGAATATGTCGTCGCCTACGCGAGCCGAACTCTGACCAAAGCCGAGGCTAATTACTCGGTTACAGAGAAAGAGTGTTTAGCCATTATTTGGGCCCTTGGGAAATTCCGCCCTTATTTGTATGGTCACACTTTCGACGTCATCACTGACCACCACGCCCTTTGTTGGCTGTCCACCCTCAAGGACCCATCTGGCCGACTTACTCGCTGGGCCCTTAAGCTACAGGAGTACGACATCCGCGTTCTTTACCGTTCTGGCCGCAAACACACGGACGCTGACGCCCGTTCTCGATCACCGGTCGCAGCTGACAACGCTTGCCTATCCGCCCTTCAGCCCGCACTTACATCACATGCACTGCACAACATGCCGTCGGAGCAGCGCAAGGATCCCTGGATCAGTGCTCTCATCACCTTCCTTTCTGATCCATCCACCTCTTCACCATCTCGCGCTCTTCGCCGCCAGGCTACCCACTTCTGCATTCGCGATGGCCTTCTTTATCGTCGTAATTACCTTTCTGACAGAGGCAAGTGGCTTCTTGTGATACCCCAACATCTCCGTGACCTTATCTGCGACGCTTTCCACGCGGACCCGCAGTGCGCGCATGCCGGCCTCTTCAAGACCTACGCTCGACTACGCCTCCGATTTTATTGGCGCGGCATGTATAACTACGTGCGAAAGTTCGTTCGCTCCTGTACTCAGTGCCAACGCCGTAAATTACCTCCCGGACAAGTCTACCCGTCACAACCCCTTCCTTGCCCTAGTCGTCCCTTTGATCGTGTTGGTATTGACATATACGGACCGCTACCATCCACTCCAGCAGGGAACCGCTGGATTATTGTTGCCGTGGATCACTTGAACCGTTATGCTGAAACCGCCGCTCCGCCGACTGCCACCGCCCGCGACGTTGCATCGTTTCTGTTACACCATTTCGTTCTGCGCAACGGTGCCCCTCGCGAATTTCTGAGCGATAGAGGCCGAGCCTTTCTTGCCGATGCTTTGAAGGCACTACTCGACGAATGCCGAATCATTCACCGCACAAGTACAGCGTACCATCCGCAAACTAACGGCATGGCAGAACGCTTCAACCGTACTCTTGGTGATATGCTATCAATGTACGTCGCCTCTGATCATTCAAATTGGGACCAAGTTCTCCCTTTCGTGACGTATGCGTACAATACTGCGGCCCAAGCAACTACTGGATTTTCCCCATACTTTCTCCTATATGGCCGAGAACCATCTAATACGTTCGATATAATTCTTTCATATCGATCTGATGCGTCCGAAAGTACTCCGCTGTCTGAAGCTGCTCGACATGCTGAGGAATGCCGCCAGCTTGCCCGCTCTTTTTCCACCGAGGACCAGTGGCAGCAGCAATCCCGTCAACCTGCCGACCGTTCCGCACCAACATTTTCCCCTGGCTCTCTGGTCTGGCTTCGGGTACCCGCTCCCACACCCGGCCTCTCCGCAAAACTTGTCGCGAAATACCTCGGACCCTACCGCGTTCTGGAGCAAACGTCCTCCGTCAATTACCGCGTGGAGCCCCTCAAGCCACCGACAGACCTGCGCAATCGCGGCCGCGAACTTGTCCACGTCTGTCGCATTAAGCCGTACTACGACCCAAAAGTAGTGTCTTCGCCTTAAGCCGCCAGGATGGCGCCTTTTTCGGCGGGGGGCGATTGTAATGAAGAGTAACCGTGCCTCAGCAGCATCGCCACCGGCATGAGCTCGTGGTTGCTGTCCTTCGCCGAACGCTTGTGAGTGCTACCCGTTCGCCTGCATCCGTTGCTATAAACCTCTTAGCAAAATAATAAATAAATAAATAAATAAATAAATAAATAAATAAATAAATAAATAAATAAATAATAAATAAATAAATAAAATAATAAATAAATAAACATTTGCTACTTTGACAGTATCTATCTATCTACCTATCTATCTATCTCACCGCCTACGACTTGGTGCTCTCATGGTCATTTCGTTAACTTGGTAGGTACCAAAGTTGGCATAGTATAACAGGAGTGTATGACGAACATAAGTGATAGGTCATGACATAAATGTCACGACATGCGTGTCATGTAGGTCATGACAATAACCCAGCGAAAAAGATTAACACTCAAAAACCACTGAAATGGGTTCGGACGTGGGTACTAAGGGAAGGAAACACTAAGGGATGATGGTAGAAGTCATAGTCATGAGCATAGTCATGAGCCGGTAAGGAAAACGTTCATTCGTTCGGTCACGCTATTGTATTAAACTGACAATCAACGCCGATGGTTTCTGCACCTTATATATCAGAAAAGGTGGTACACATTCTGCATGACGTCACACATCGATACTGCCGTTCTTACTTCTACTATGCCACCTAACGCAAGCCGACAAAAAACGGCGACATCGATTATACGCCATTCATTGCTTATTCCGCGAGTACGTGTGAAATTACTTGGCATTTTCCACTTGACAGTGCCCAGATTACACCCAGAGTAATATTTTCTTTTTCAGTTTCCAACTTTCTCTTATTTAAGTTCAAGATGGATTTCTCGTGCGTAGCAGTGACGCTAACGATGAGCATACATCAATGCCTCATTATCCCCAATGGCATGCAAGAAATTAAATACGTTCCTAATATGCCCGCGCTGTATAAACGTTAATAAATAAAACAGTCTGAATCTGCTAAGCACAGAAAACTTACAGAAAACGAGTACAAGCCCGAAAGAGACTCTAATGTGGGTGTTATCGAAGCGCTAACTGCGCGGAAGTTCACACAGCCGGTAATAATGAGGGCTGCGGCCGGAAGTCGGTAATGTGACCCCCTTTTCACGCACCCTCGCTCCTCTCCGCAATTTCCGGTACCGGTCGAGAGACTATCAGCCGGTAAATGCCGAGTCGGAGTAGCAGGGTATTTCAAAAAACCACAAGGACTAAATAACTCCCTCTCTTTTTCTCTTAGTATCGAAGTTTATTTTTATGTCTGTCTTGCTTTCTTTGTTCGAGGTGGGGGGGGGGGGGGGGGGGAGGGGCACTTTCCCTGATTACCTATCCGGAGTTGGATGAGCTCCGCGCTTTGAAAACGGAGAATGTTCGCCGATGTTCCCTTCCAGAGAGAGAGAGAGCTAGAGCGGAGTAAAGGGACAAACAGGAAGGTGAACCAGAAGGAAGTGCCCGGTTGTTACCCCGCATTGAGGAAGGGGAAGACGACGCAAGAACCGCGTATTCCAACACGAGTACCAAAGCCTTGTACACAATCCGCTATTAAAACTTTATTTCCTTCCGCCATCTTCCTCCGTCTCCACAAACCCTGTTACTTTGTTGCCGCCTTTTGTCTAGTTATTCGCCCTTCTCAGAAAGGCACGCCATGCCTTTTGGTCTTTTACAGAGAAGCCGTTAAGCGCTAGTACCCCTGGTGTAGAAAAAAAAAAACTATAGTCCTCAGCATTCGGCTTCAATGCGTGGTGGTTTGGCTCCATGTGCGTGGCGGTTTCCCGCCAGTTGTGCCTTAGCACAGGCGTCAAAACGGATGATTAACATGACTGATAGGTCATGACATCAATAACATCACATGCTCGTCAATTACGTCCCGATGAACAAAAATGAAGTCACTTGTGGCGCATACGCACATTTGATATGCGGGTATGAGCCAGGGACAATAAGAAAGAAAGAAAGAAAGAAAGAAGAAAGAAAGAAAGAAAAGAAAGAAAGGAAAGAAAGAAAGAAAGAAAGAAAGAAGAAAGAAAGAAAGAAACGTGAAAGAAAGAAGGCATGAAAGAAATAAAGCAAGAGAGAAAGAAACAAGGAAGGTAAGAAAGAAATCACGTGTGGCTCATACCCTTGCGCTGAGCCGTGCTCCCTCGAGGGCTGCAGAAGATATTGCAACCTTTCCTTTCTGAAACGAACGACTTAGTAGTAGTAATACCCGCGTTGGATATGTGGGTATGAGCCGCCGAGAGCAGGAGCGGGAGAGATCTCACAGGATCCTGACGCTGCCAGGCAGTGTGCCGCGGCTATGAACGCTGTGGCTCATACACGACACTATGACGATGGGTCGGACTTGGCGCTGCAAACGCACTACATGGCCATCGCGCCGGGTGAAAACAAGACGCCGGTTCCTTGCTCTTTGACGAAACATGCCAAAGACGCTGAATATAATCACTAATGATAATATATAAATTAACTATAGCAATATTCACTACAGCAGACCCACCATAGTCACAGCTTCGCTGGCTTCCATCCTCACAGTAGTGGAAGGGCTGTGAATTTTTTTCTTTCTTGTATTCATTCAGAATAAGTACAAGAGGAGGTGTCGGAGTTACAAAATTGCCAGGGGGGCCTCCTATGAGTAATTAATAATAAAGTAATTTACGCATAGCAATGACAACCAAGTAAACAGGGTTAAACTAGCAATTACGAACAATATATGTGTACAATATACAAACAGCGAAAGTAATCATCATCATCATCATCAGCCTATATTTTATGTCCAATGCAGGACGAAGGCCTCTTCCTGCGATCTCCAATTACCCCTGTCTTGCGCTAGCGCATTCCAGCTTGCGCCTGCAAATTTCCTAACTTCATCATCCCATCTGGTTTTCTGCCGACCTCGACTGCGCTTCCCTTCTCTTGGTATCCATTTCTGTAACCCTAATGGTCCACCGGTTATCCATCCTAAGCATTACATGGCCTGCCCAGCTCCAGTTCTTCCGCTTAATGTCAACTAGAATATCGGCTATCCCGTTTGTTCTCTGATCCACACCGCTCGCTTCCTCTCTCTTAACGTTAGTCCTAAGATTTTTCGTTCCATCGCTCTTTGTGCGGTCCTTAACTTGTTCTCGAGCTTCTTTGTTAACTTCCAAGTTTCTGCCCCATATGTTAGCACCGGTAGAATGCAATGATTGTACACTTTTCTTTTCAACGACAGTGGTAAGCTCCCAGTCAGGATTTGGCAATGCCTACCGTATGCATTCCAACCCAATTTTATCCTTCTGTAAATTTCTTTCTCATGATCAGGGACCCCTGTGAGTAATTGACCTAGATAAACGTACTCCTTTACAGACTCGAGAGGCTGACTGGCGATCCTGAATTCTTGTTCCCTTGCAGGGCTATTGAACATTATCTTTGTCTTCTGCATATTCATCTTCAACCCAATTCTTACACTTTCTCGATTAAGGTCCTCAATCATTTGCTGTAATTCGTCTCCATTGTTGCTGAATAGGACAATGTCATCTGCAAACCGAAGGTTGCTGAGATATTCGCCGTTGATCCTCCCTCCTAAGCCTTCGCAGTCTAAGAGCTTGAATACTTCTTCTAAGCATGCAGTGAATAGCATTGGAGAGATTGTGTCTCCTTGCCTGACCCCTTTCTTGATAGCTAACTTTCTACTTTTCTTGTGGAGAACCAAGGTAGCTGTGGAATCCTTGTAGATGTTTGCTAAGATATTCACGTATGCCTCCTGTACTCCTTGATTATGCAATGCCTCTATGACGCTGGTATCTCTACTGAATCAAATGCCTTTTCATAATCTATGAAAGCCACATAAAGAGGTTGATTGTACTCCGCAGATTTCTCCATTACTTGATTCATGACATGGATATGATTCATCGTAGAATATCCCTTCCTGAATCCAGCCTGTTCTCTTGGTTGGCTGAAGTAAAGTGTTGCCCTGATTCTATTGGAAATTATCTTGGTGAATATTTTACACATTACTGAAAGCAAGCTAATGGGGCTATAATTCTTCAATTCTTTAACATCTCCCTTCTTATGGATTAGTATAACGTTGGCGTTCTTCCAGCTCTCTGGTACACTTGAAGTTGTGAGGCATTGCGTATAAAGGGCCGCAAGCTTTTCAAGCATGATATCTCCTCCACCTTTGATTAAATCTACTGTTATTCCATCTTCTCCAGGCGCTTTTCCCCTCGGTCATGTCTTTCAAGGCCCTTCTAACTTCATCGCTAGCTATAGAAGGAGCCTCAGTATCCGGTTCATCACTACTTCGAATGAAAGTAGCTTGGCTGTCTTGGGTACTGTACAGGTCAGTATAGAATTCTTCCGCTGCTTTACTATGTCATCGAAATTGCTGATGATATTACCATGCTTACCTTTCAGTGCATACATCTTGCCTTGTCCTATGCCAAGCTTTCTTCTTACTGATTTAATGCTGCGTTCATATTTTACGGCTTCCTCATCTTTCCCACGTTATAATTTCGAATATCCCTTACTTTCTTCTTGTTGATCAGTTTTGACAGTTCAGCGAATTCTATCTGATCTCTTGAGTTGGACACTTTCATGTTTTGTCGTTCTTTATTAGGTCCTTTGTTTCTTGGGAGAGCTTCCTACAGGTTGCTTTGGTGCCTTACCTCCCATTTCAATTGCTGCTTCTGAGATCAGCCTAGTTACGGTTCCATTCATTACCTCTATGTTATCTTCATCTTCCTGTTCTAAAGCTGCATATTTGTTTGCGAGCACCAGCCTGAATTGGTCTGCTTTCACCCTTACTGCGTCTAGGTTGGCCTGTTTCCTCTTGACTAATTTCACTCTTTCTCTCTTCAAATTGAGAGAAACCCTAGACCTCACTAACCTATGGTCACTGCACTTTACCTTACCTAACACTTGTACATTCTGCACTATGCTTGGATCGGCAGAGAGTATGAAATCTATTTCATTCCTTGTTTCTCCATTAGGGCTTTTCCAGGTCCACTTCCTGTTGGTGCGCTTCCTGAAGAATGTACTCATTATTCGGAGCCTATTCCTTTCCGCGAATTCCACCAACATCTCTCCTCTTGCATTCCTAGAATCGATGCCGTAGTTGCCAATTGCTTGCTCGCCAACCTGCTTTTTGCCCACTTTTGCATTGAAGTCGCCCATGACTACAGTATACTGAGTTTGCACCTTTCTCATTGCTAATTCCACATCTTCATAAAACTGTTCTATCTCTTCATCATCGTGACTCGAAGTTGGGGCGTAGGCTTGTACTACCTTCATTTTGTACCTCCTATTCAGCTTTATTATGACGACTGCTACCCTCTCACTAATGCTGTAAAATTCATCAATGTTGCCCGCTATGTTGTTATGGACTAGAAATCCTACCCCGGATTCTCTCTTATCTGGAAGACCTCTGTAGCAGAGGACGTGGCCGTTAGTCAGCACTGTGTAAGCTTCACCAGTTCTTCTAACCTCACTAAGGCCAATAATATCCCAGACAATGCCTGATAATTCCTCAAATAGTCCTGCTAAGCTAGCCTCACTCGAGAGGGCGCGCGTGTTGAACGTTGCCAGGTTCAGTTTCCATTGGCAGCCTGTCCGGACCCAGAGATTCTTAGCACCCTCTGCCACGTCGCTGGTCTGACCGGCGCCTTGGTCAGGTGCTCCGCAGCCACTGGGGAATGAGGGCCATGGGTTAATTGTCGGAGTCACCAGGGAGGTAGTGGCCGAATACTGCACCAGGGAGGCCAATTCCTGTTCTGGTGAGGGAGTGACTTTGATGACGCTTAGTGGGCCTGCCTAGTTTGGTTGCACCTGAACTAGTATAGCCGCACTAGCTCTCGGCAATATGTATTTTTTTGCCGGTGTCAGGCACCACTCCATGCCTGAAAATGTAGTGGAATGGAGCAGGATTCGAACTTACGACCTTCAGATATAAAGTCGGGTGTTCTACCTCTACTCCACGCCACGTCAATACAAGTCAGAAAACAAGTGTCAGTACATAAACTTGTGTGCATTAAATATGAAAGTTCGATAAGGAGCGACACTGGATGCTGTTACGCGACATTAAGTGGTGTTATAGGAAAGAAATGCCTGTCCAGAACATACCGAAAAGTATCATGTTCGGTCACGGAAACGGTTATGTGGTTATGTCAGGAAGTCATTCCACATCTGTATGGCTCGTGGAAGACCCAAGGAGTTAAATTAAAGTGTCCTGCCATACATACGAGTGAAACCACGACAGTTATATAGCATTCTTGACGTATAAATGGGGACAGAAGACGCAAAGGTGAAGGCTTCTTATTGTGGGCATATTTATGTAAGAAGGTTAAGACAGCGATGTCATAACGCGTACATAATCGTTTAGTAACAGGACATGTTTGATTAGTGTTATGCTTTATAGTCGGGTACAACTTAAGAAGACAGGAGAGGCCCCGCCCAGATGACCGAAGCGCAGCAGCCGATTTCCTCCGCGACTAAAGAAATAGTCCCGCTGACGCGACTCGGCCCGGCTTGAAGCGCGGGCTGCCATGTTCTCCGTCGGCGGGGACACCAGCCCGTCCGGCTCGTGACGCAAGTCTTTAGTGCGCGCCCATTGGTGGAGGCTCGTATGCATCCCCATTTAAGGGGGCAAATGCCGCTGCCTTCTAAAGTGGTACCCGACTATAGTAATAATTGTATGAACGAGAGGTAAATCTGTAATAGCTTGAGAGAACTGCAATTGTCTCACTTTTGTTTCGCCATCCACAAGTTCAGGCCATACTTGCACGGCCCCTATTTCAAGAGTGTTACCGACCATCATTCTCTCTCCTGGCTTGTTCTCTCTCCTGGCGCGAACCAGCTGGCCGGCAGGCTCGTTGAGGCTTGCGGCTACAACAATACTTCTCCGTCGCTTACAAGAAATGTCGGTGCCACACAGATGCCGACTGCTTATCTCCTTAGGCAAGGTCATGGAGCATGTAATATTAAACAGGATAAACCATTACATTGAGACAGAACACCTACTACCTGACACGCTAATCGGTTTCATAGCGTGTCTATCAACACAAGACATTATGCTTCAACTGCAACAAGACATTCTTGATCCACGCCCAATAGGAGCCACTCGTACCATACTGGCCTTGGATGTCTGTAAAGCATTTGACAATGTAGCCCATCAGGCCATCTTAAATGCCCTATCCCAGCTGAATGTAGGCGAAAGAACTTTCGCCTACATTTCACTCTGAATAAGAGCGGGACTCGCTCTTATTCACATTTAACACATGCTTGAAATAAGGATAACGTGAATGTTAAGTCAGTTATAATACATTTATTTGAACAACTGGCGTATTCAGTTAATAATATTGTAAGCAATGGAGTAGCCACGATCTTTAGGTGCGAAGCACGTTATGCGCCCGGGCTGTCGGCGTCTCCTGTCGCAATCGTCGTCGTCGTCGTAATCGTCGTCGTCGTCCACAGTTGGCTGCGTTGAAGCACGGCCGCTGGATAAAAAAAAATGTCGCAGTTTCGCCCGAAAGGCGAAGCATCAATTGCGATAGCAAATTAGTAGAGAGCTATTCGGAGTAGGGATAGTAGTTTTATCGGCTGCATAAACTTGGACACATTCGCTTATTAACTGAATTAACAAACGTGGTGTCAGCGCGCACAAGCAAACATGAATAATCACACTGAATGACCCGCAGACAACGACTGTCAAAACGCTGGCAGCAAGCGCAGCCGCCGCAGCGGGCGAAGGTTCGTGCGGTCTATCACTGCAACGGAAACTGAGCGGCGAATGCACAGCGCATACAAAGGTCAAAGCCGTGTGGAGATAACAGACGGTGCGGGCGACCGCCACAGCCGCGGGCAAAGTACGAGCGCGGTTGTTGGCAGAGTAGAAGCTGCGCCCCCCCCCCCTCTCTCTCCCGCGCTGCCTTCCCGCTTTCTTGCTTTCGCGTGGGAGATTGAGTGGCAAGTTCCCCTTACGCCCGGTTGCAAGATACGCCTTGGTGCCGGAGCACAGCGTCGGCCCGCTTCCCTCCCTCCCATAACCCCACGGCCTTTGCGCGACGGTCGCGTTTGCTTTCCGCCGTGCGTTCGCTCTCCGTGATAGCGCGCGTCCCCCGCGCGCTTTCGCTCGCGCAAACGGCGCGCGGAGACGATTTTATCGCCCTTGGACTTTATACGGAACCTCACGGCGACGACGACGGCAGAAATCCGGTTGAAGTGTCCATATAATTGCTATCGCAATAAAAAAAATTATCTAGCGGCCGTGGTTGAAGCAAGCGGTTCGTACTCGCGCTCGGCACGCGCTCGTGCCACTGCTCCCGCGTTCGTCGTCGTTGCTGTCTTCCACAGTTCGCTGCGTTGCCGCTAATCATTCCAGCGAGGAGGAGGAGGGAAAACTTTATTTTCGTCAGATGCAGAGTAATTTAAATTACTGGGTTTCTTCTGCTAGGCGGCGTGAGGTGGCCGTAAGCCCTTGACTTTCGGCGACCTCCAAAGCCCAATTGACGGTCCGCAGCTGGACAGCGGGATCCGAGCTGGACACCGCTACCTCCCAGTCCGAAGTGTTATTAAGCTCGAGTTCCGCCCTAGGTTTGAGCCCGGGGCAGTCGCTCATTATATGTGTCAAGTCCGCTTTATAGGCGTCGCAGTTCTTGCATTTAGGTGAGAAGCATCCCGGATATATTAGTGAATACTTGTACGGGTTGGCAAATGAGCCAGTCTGCAACTGTAACCAGGTTACCTGTTGCAGTTTATTCAGTGATTTATGCGGAGGGGGGTATTTTTGTCTAGCTTCGCGGTAGTGCATAGTAATTTCATGGAATGTCACCATGCGATCCCTAGCTGAACCCAGGTCGAGGCCTTCCACCCCCCGGCTGACGAAACCTCGGGCATAAAAGAGAAGTGAAATTCTTCGCTGGAATGAGGCTAAGCACATTAATCATTCCAGCGAATAATTTCACTTCTCCTTTGTCATCATAATGGGGAGGCCGCGTTTACGGGGGTATTAGCCATTGCTTAAGGGGGTATGAGCCATTCATTGTCTTACGTAACGGACAGATTTAATTTTGAAGCAATTTCATGGAAATCCGGTCACAATGAACGCGCTCGGGAAAGGGCTCGTCGTCGACGTTCCGATTCTAGAGTGAGGGCTTCCAAAGCCGAGGCGAAACGTCAGCGAAGAACCACCGACTCCGAGTTGCGGGAGCGCAATATTGAGGCCACACGACAGCGTCGTCTTGCCATCAAGTAACCCGAAAACGGTGGTGCACGCCTCGGCAACGCTAACGTCAACTTCCCCAGTGTGACGGCCAGGTTTCAACGCGAGATTCTTAACCGGAACTTCGGAGCCAGCTGCAGTGCGTGTGACCGGTTGTGGTTCGAGCACAACACGGTACTCGTCAGTGCAATTCGTTCGTACGAATACCGAAGAAACACACGACAAGATTCGCTTACCCCAATTTCCTCGACAGGGGAGGGGCTACTGATAAAAAAATTACATCTCTTCTGCAGATAATTTTTCTGTCTGTGGTTTCTTTATTATGTGCCCTTTCTGTTTTGCGCAATAAATGAGACTTACCGATTTCAGTTTTTCAGAAAAATAGTGGCATCGCATTGCGCAGCAATTTTCGATCTTGCCAGGAGCGGCGTCCCGGCTTCTGTGATCTTGAAGAGGCTTCGTGTGCCGTTGTCTACCGTGTATTACGTCATCAATCGCTTTCCTTGAACTTGGGAAATTGAATACCAGAAAAGGGGGAGGGCGCTGTCTCTCTGCTGTCGATGAGAAAAAGGTGAAACGGGTTCGAGAACAGAACTAACGCAAAACACAGCAAGGCATGCGCCAAATGGGCAAGGACCTGACAATAAATTAGACAAGCGTGCGACGAATATGGCTCGATGACTTGGCCATGAAGAGCTAAAAGGTGCAAAAGTTTCACGCGCGAATAGAGAAACTGTGAGATTCAAGGGCAAGGTCCTATAGGGCCTTCACATTTTGATATAAGGTCTTCCCAGCAATGCCTTTGTGTTCAAAAGTGAAGCCGACTATAAGGGGGATCAGTGTAAGCTTCGTTTATGTAAGCTGGCTTTCCCACGTGGTGCGTTGCAGTGAAGCCTACTCATAAAGAAAAATGTGATGGAAACGGAGCCCGATAACGCTATCGCGTTCCACTTATAAAGGCGAAGCTTAAGCGTCCTCCAATTTTTTAATGAACAGCTAGAATATTTGTTCAGTGAGGTTTACTGTTACGTACAATATGAAAGCTGCATACATGAACTCGACGCATGGGGCACGTTCCTTATATCTGAACATATAAAGACCATCTGCCTATGGTATACTATGGGGGAAAACACTTCTATTTCTTCGACTAACTTGACTGTCAAAAATGCATGACCGCAACTTTTCTGGGGTCCCGAACATACTGCTGCCACAGCGCGGATAAAAGGGTCTTCACCCATTACGTCATGCGTAGATGACATGACGCATTTCGTCGCGCGCTCTCGCAAGCAACTGCGGCTCCAACCGCAACTAGATGAGACAAGTCGCAGAGCGCCCAGAAAGGAACGCGTACTACGGTGCCAACATCGCCAATAGGATCGCTTCATCGAGATCATCATGGTTCAGGGAGTGGACTCTCGTAAGCATCGCTTCGCTGTCATAATTCGCTATCCTGATTATTTATTTATTTATTTATTTATTTATTTATTTATTTATTTATTTATTTATTTATTTATTTATTTATTTATTTATTTATTTATTTATTTATTTATTTATTTATTTATTTATTTATTTATTTATTTATTTATTTATTTATTTATTTATTTGAATACCTTCAGGGCCCGTAGGGCATTACAGAGGGGAGCGGGAACAACAAATACAACAAAATGCAAATATCAGGTAACATGTTCTTCAAACACACTTTAACATCACTGGGATCCGTTATACATACAATGGAGGTGGGAAAGTGATTCCAAGCATTACAAGTTTGAGGAATGAAACAACGAAAGTGGTGGTTAGTATTGCAACGAGCAACAAACACTTTATGACGATGGTCGATATGTGATGATATGAATGAAATTAAATTAATTAAATTAGGGGGTTTTATGTGCCATAACCACGATCTGATTATGAGGCACACCGTAGTGGGGGACTCCGGAAATTTGGACCACCTGGAGTTCTTTAACGTACACCTAAATCTAAGTACACGGGTGTTTTCGCATTTCGCCTCCATCGAAATGCGGCCGCTGTGGCCGGGATTCAGGATGGGAAAGTAACTCTTGCTTAAGACGAGGGTTATGGTAATAAATCATATGAAATAAGGCGAGACGTGCAATTTCTTAACGTGAAGAACGCGATGGAAACCGTAACGCTGTTTTCATAGATGAAACGCTGGAAAGACGGGAGTGGTTAGAGAAAACGAAACATGCGCTACGATTCTGTACAGCTTCAAGGCGACTAGTAAGACTTTCAGTAAATGGATTCCACACAACTGATGCTTATTCTAGCTTGGAACAAACGAAAGTTTTATAAAGGAGAAGCTTAAGAGAAGAAGGGGCCACTGAAAAGTTACGGTGCAGGTATTCAAGCACACGGTTCGCATTATTAACAACATAATTAATTTGTGGTTTTCTAGACAGCCTAGACTTAACGTGGACTCGTAAGTATTTGTAAGTAGTCACTTCCTCGAGAACGGAACCATTAATGTTTCACTTACACAAGCACTAGTGGAAAGTTTACGAGAGAAGAGAGAGACAAAGCACTTTATTTGCACCCGTCAGAGAGTATGGGTGATCGGGGTGAGACTCAGCTCCCCCTTTCACCGTCTACCTCCCCCCTAGTCATCGGCCGGAATCAGTTGGCTTCCGGCGGCGGCCTGGGCTTGACAGATGGCTTGTTTTTGGGCATGTTCTTCCTGGCTATGAAGGGAGGATTCCCATGACTCTTTGTTCTCATGTAGACCGTTTAGCGCTGGGCAAGCCCAGAGCATGTGATTTAGGGTCGCTATGCCTTCACAGTTTTTGCATTTCAAAGAGTGCACCTCAGGATGCCATTTGTGTAGGATATACGGGTTTGGGAATGTACCCGTCTGCAGTTTTCGCCAGATTACTTCTTCCTTCTTTGTGAGAGATCTATGGGGAGGAGGACGGGTTCTCCAGCCCATTTTATAGTCTTGTAGAATTTCTCTGTATGTGGTTAAGTCTCGCTTTTTGGACAGGGAGTAGTATGCCTGCGCTGGGGCCCGGTGTGTTGTAAGTCCTCGGGCGACCTCGTTGGCGATCTCGTTCCCTGTGAGTCCACTATGAGCGGGCGCCCGTATTATTCTAATTAGGTCATTGGGTACGTTCTCCTTGCCTGCTTGCAGAATTTTGGCGGCCTCTTTGGACACCTTACCAGTGTCATAGGCTTTGATTGCAGTTTTGGAATCGGTGATGATTATTCTGGTTGATGGGTTTATGATTGCCAGGGCAATCGCCGCCATCTCTGCCTCCTCTGGTGAAGAGTGTCTCACGCTACAGCTCGAGATTAGCTCGCCTTTGTCGCTCACTACTACTGCAGCGTAGTGCCCTTCTGGGTACTCTGCCGCATCGGTGTACACTACTCCTTGTTTTTGGAGGAGGGAGCTTTGGAGTCTTTGGACTCTGCTTCTCCTGCGTTCGTCATTGTATATTGGGTGCATGTTTCTTGGGATGGGGGGTATTCTTAACCTGTTGGCAATTTCTTTGGGGATGGCGGTTATCCCCTCTCGCGATTCTGGATTCCGGTAGCCCAGTTTCCTAAGAATGGATCTGCCCGTTTTGCTGCCGGTTAGTCTGACATATTGTGCCGTGAGTTTCGCCTCGCACATTTCCTCTAGGGTGTTTGAAACTCCTAGGTTGAGGATCGTCTCGGTTGATGTGCACGCTGGTAAACCTAGGGCGGTTTTGACACCTTTCCTGATGAGGATGTCTACCTTGTCTCTCTCTGCTTTAGTTGTTTTTAAGTACGGGATAGCGTAGGTGATTCTGCTAATGATGAAAGAGTGGACAAGCCTAAGTAGGTTCGCCTCCTTCATCCCCGCGTTTTTGTTTGCTATCCTCTTGAGGAGCCTGCAAGTTTGGTTGGTCGTGGCTTCTAGTCTGTTTATTGTTTCAGTGTTTCTCCCATTTTCTTGTATCCACATACCCAGTATCCTGATCTTGTCCACCCTTGGGACAGGGGTGTTGTTGACCAGGAGCTGGATATTGACGTGCTGCTTGCTCATGATTAGCATCTCCGATTTTTCCGGCGAGCATTTTAGCCCTATGGGTCTCAGATAGCTTTCCGTTTCCCAGATTGCCCTTTGTAGGGTGTCTTCTATTTGGCTATCGCTCCCCCCTCTGTCGACCCAAAGAGTGAGGTCATCAGCGCGTAGAGAGTGTGGCAGAGGCCCTCTAGCTTTCTGAGTCTTTCTGGCAGCCCGATCATTGCAATGTTAAAAAGAGTAGGGGATAGCACCGATCCCTGTGGTGTTCCCTTGTTGCCCAGCCTAATGTTGTCTCTGATTGTGCCCCCGATTTCTATGTTCACTGTTCGGTCCATGAGGAAGCTTTTAATATAGTTGTATAGCTTGCTGCCTACATTCAGGTGATTGAGGTGTGACAGGATCGCTTGATGTTTTACGTTGTCAAACGCTTTGCTGACGTCCAGTCCCACTATGACTCTCCAGTCGCTAGTCTTCCTTTCCAATACTTGTTCTTTGAGTTGTAGCATGACGTCGTTTGTGGATAGTTGTTGTCTGAATCCAACCATGCTGTCTGGATAGAGTTCCTTACTTTCCAAGTATCCGTTTAGCCTGTTCTGTATGACGTGCTCCATGAGCTTGGCTACACAGGAGGTTAACGATATTGGCCTAAGGTTCTCTAGTTTGAGTTCTTTCCCTGGTTTGGGGATGAGGACTAGATTTGCTTTCTTCCATTCCCCGGGTATCTCCCCCCGCTCCCAACATTTTTGCATGAATGCCGTTAGTTGTTGGAGGGAGTTGTCATCGAGGTTTCTACGCATCTTGTTGTTGACCCCATCTGGGCCAGCCGCGGTTTTTCCTCTGAGCTTGTTTAAGGCAGCTTGGACCTCTCTTATAGTGATTGGTTGGTCGAGCTCCTCGTTGTTTTCGCCACTATAGTGGGGGAATGTTTCGGTGTTTGTTTCCCCTATGTACCTCTCTTTTATCTGGTTGATCATATCCTCCTCCGACCCCTAGAAATTGTGTGTTAGTATTTGCATTTTTTTCCTGGTCTCAGATTTGGTGTTGTCTGGGTCCAGGAGGTGTCTCAGTAGTTTCCAGGAGGTGACGGAGCTTAATTGCTCGTCTAGTCTATCGCAATTGTCATTCCAGTGTTGTCTGTTTAATGTTTGGGCATGGCTCTCAATTTCCTTGTTGAGAGCTGCTATTCTTCTTCTCAGGTTACGGTTGCCCCTTTTTTGTGCGAGCGCGGTTTCTGCCTTTTTTTTTTTTTTTTTGCCTCATGTGGCTCATGTGGCTATCAACCCAGTCTTGTTCCTCATCTAATTCTATTTCCTCCTCAGCCTCTTTGCACGCCTGCTTGATACCATTGGTCCATTCAGCTATGTCGGTGATCTCCCCACAACCCCCTCCGTTGTCGCGGAAGGACTGCCAATTGATGGATTTGAGTGTTTTCCTCACACGTTTGATTTTGACTCCATTTTGGACAACGATCTCTACAATTCTGTGATCACTGCCTAGGTTTTCGTTCGTGTTGTGCCATGTAGCCTCAACGTCCGCTCCGATCATGGCCAGGTCGGGGGTGGTGTCGTATGACACGCTGTTCCCCTGCCTGGTCGGTGCGAGTGGATCGTTGAGGAGTATTAAATTGCACTGTATCATGGCGTCCCATAATTCCCTCCCCTTTATTTGGGAGTGGTTGTATCCCCATGCTTGGTGTGGCGCATTAAAATCTCCTACTATTACAAGACGCCGCTGCCCTTGTGCCAGTGATTGCGCTTTGGCAAAGAGCTCCCTGAAGCCACAGTCTCTTCTTAGTTTAGGGGAGCTGTAGACGTTCAGGACTAGCAGGCCGTGTTCTATCCTCCACTGTGGTATAATTTCCGTTAACACGTAGTCAATCTGCGTGCATCCTACATCATGCTGCATGACGGTGATATTTCTCTTCACCAGGGTAGCAGTCTGAGTGTTTGGCGACGGGCTTGGGTACGTTTTGTATCCGCTCAGTTTAGCGTTTTTTCCACACTCTTGCAGCGCGATGATGTCGGGACCATCGCGTCCCGCAAGGTAGGCTTGGAGAACGTTTCTTTTTTTTTTTTTTTTTTTTTGTGAAGCCCCTACAGTTCCAATGCCATATTGTGTTTGCCTTAGTGTTGAATCTGGCCATGATTCAACCTCAGAAGGATTTGCTTTTGCTGTCCTGCCAGTTGGTCCATTCTAGTTCCCATTGGGGTGACTAGTTGGCTGAGCTGGGCTGAGAGTTGGTCTATCCTCTCCGCGTTACGCTGGGTAGCTATGGCCACCTGTTGTACTACCTCTTTGAGTTGCTGCATGTCTACCTCAAGTTTTTCTACCCTGCCTTCGGCCTTTTCAAGGCCTGAATTGATCTTTTTAACTCGCTTTTTCTTTGGCGGTGCAGCCGCCTCTGTCTCTGTTTCGGATGACTTATCGTCCATGGCCTCCTGATGCGCTTCCGGTTGTCTGAGTTGAGCTTTGAGCTCATTGTTCTCCCTTTGCAGCTCGATAACGTGATTACGGAGCTCCTGCATCTGAGCTTGTGTTTGCTCCTGGTAAAGCTTCCATTGCTCCCATTGCTGTTTCATCATTTCGTGTTGTTGCTTCATTTGTTCTTTGAGCTCCCTCACTATGTCTGAGTCATGGGAATTCCCCGCTTCCCAGCCTACCTTTTTGGTGGGTGGTGCCACTTGCTTCTTGGGTGGGGTGGTGGTGGCCTGCTGTGCCCCTTGCTTCTTGGGCGGGTTGGTGGTGGCCTGCTGTGGTAGCCTTGGGAAGGATGTGGACCGGAGTCGCTCCTTGCTCGGGGCCCGCGTCTTGCTCTCGTCCCGCCTGCTCCAATGTTCTGATAGCTTCTCCTCCTCCTCCTGTTGCTGGAGCTTCTCCCATTGGCGTTTCTTAACGATGTATGGGGTTCTGAAGATGTCCTTGCAGGTTTTGTCGCCGGTTAGGTGAGGCTGGCCACACAGCTTGCAGGTGGGGTTGCAGTCGTGTCCCTCGGTTGGGTTGGGGATGCCGCAGCCCCTGCACTTCTCCTCCTTGCTCTCGCACACATCGGATCGGTGTCCCAGGTCTCCGCACTTATAGCATACGTCGTACTTTTTCTTGTACAACTAACAGTTCAGGATGGCACCTAGGCATTTGATTGTCCTCGGTACCTCCTTGGTGGTGAATGTGAGCATGATGGTCTTGCTCTGTCCTAGTCGTCTGATCTCCAGTACCTTGGGATTCTCCTCATGTTCTGCTATCCCCTGCTTGATCTTTTGCAGTGAGGTGTTGAGTCCTATTCCGTGGATGACTCCTCTCGAGAAGTCGTCGGGTACTGCCAGGTGAAGGGTCATCTCGTGCACTTTCCCTTCAATGTCCAGGTGTGTAAGGCGTAGGAGCTTGTCTCTTGCCTCCGTGCTGGGGGTGAAGAAGACAAAAATTCCTTGCTTCTCGTTCTTGACGAGCTGGCACGCCTTGTTCCAATCAATCTTCGCAGTTACATGTATGGCTTCGGTCAGTGTAGGTCCATCGTACTGTTTGACTACCATGCCTCCCTTGGGGCGGAAAATGATTCTCCAGCCATTCTCGGGAAGCTTGACTTGGTTCGAGGCGATCGATTTCTCCGCTTGCTGTTTGCCGTCACGCTTCGGTGATGGGGTGTCAATCACTTTCACCTCTTCTGAGGCGAGCTTGGCTTTCCGTGCCCATTTCTCCTCGGGGTTGCATTTGTTGAGTACTGTGATCCAATCCGTGGCGTCGAGTTCGTCCTTTTCGGCGCTGCGACCTTGCACGGTGATATTCATACCGCCTGTTGACTGCCGCACGGCTGACGCAGCGGCACCGGGGGCCTTGGTAAGCCTTAGCCCTCGTTAGGCCTAGTGGCCGGCGTTAGGGTTGGTGCGTCGGCACCACGGCTGGCAGACTTTTGGCTCTCAAATGGCGAAAAATCCACTTACAGACAAAACGCTGGTGTCCGCAGAGTCCTCTCAACTTCCGATTGACGATTTTAACCAGCTCTGGTCGATCCGACAACATTTGCCGCTATAAAACACTGCAGAAAGACAGAGCCGACGTGGCACACGTCCGCTCGCCACGGCCCCCTAGCGGCCGTTCCTGTTTACGAGTTTACGAGAAATTCTCATTACCTTGCACTTCATGGCGTTGAGTTTCATTTTCCATATGTTACACCAACCAGAAATATTGTTAAGGTCAGACTGTAGGTGTGATGCGTCAGTACCTGAAGAAATCACCTGATTTACAACACGGTCGTCTGCAAAGAGCCTAATCGAAAAGGTAATACAATATAAGAGTTAATACAATCAGGTAAATCGTTTATGTAAATTAGAAAAAATAAGGGGCCCTAGGACAAAACCATGGGGCACTCCTGAACCGACAGTTAAGAGAGAAGAATCGTAGCCAATAGCAGTTGCAAATTGCTGTCGGATAAACAAAACCTTTTTTTTTTTTTATTCATGCAAGTATGTTAGAGTGAAGATGTAATTTACGAGCTGAAGATAATGTAGTTCGTGGCAGACGAGGTAGAAAGCTTCAGAAAAATGTAAGAATGCACAATCAATATAAAATCACAAGTCTAGGCTACTAAGGGTTCACTAGTAAATTAAATTAATTGCGTTTGACAGCAGAATGTCTTCCGGAAAACATGCTGACGAGATGTGAAAAAAGATTTAGCTTTAAGAAAGTCAACTAGACAAGAATAAATGACATGCTCAGAGATCTTACACGGGACACTGGTTACTGATATCGGTCTATAATTAAGCGTAGAATGAGTATCACCTGATTTAAACAACGGCACCACTTTGCCCACTTTCCAATCATCAAAATTAAAAGTCTGGGCGAAAAGTTCATACAAGAAAATGGACGAGTAAATTAACGTACGTTTGAAAAAAAATTACGTTTATACCATCAAGGCCACATGATGACGAAACATTTAAATTGTTAATGAGGGTAACGGCACCATTAAATGTTTCTAAAACTAAGTTTATTGTTTTTAAGCCAAGGAACAAACCTGATCTCACTGATATTTTTCTTTGTTTTGATACCTGTGCGGTTGAACGTGTATCTGTATTTAAATTTCTAGGAGTACTTTTCGAAGAAAATTTAAATTGGACCCCTCATGTAAATGAATTACATTCTAGCATTTCCAGGTATAACTACATGTTCTCTAAAATCCGGCATCTGGTTCCGGCTTGGTTAAAACGTCAGTTGTATTATTCACTCATATATTCGCATCTATACTACTGCATATTGATCTGGGGCACCACAAGCAAAACAAATTTAGGCAGTCTAACAGTCTTTCAAAAACAAGCTGTCCGCCACATAGAAAACCTCGGATGGCTCGATCACACAGCAGAGTTCTTTTTAAAAAATGAAACACTTAAGTCGATCAGCTATACAACCTAAAGCTAGCAACATACATAAAAGGTGAAATACAGAAAAATGAGTCTGCATTTGTAGATACATGCTCACCTAGTAGCAAGCAATACAAATTGAGATATAGTCCCTTTCAAGTTCTGCTCTGTAGAACCAAATATCGAACTAAACTTAAATACCTAATACCTACTTTTTTTTAAATACAAACCCGCAAGTTCTAATTAATGCGAAGGAATGCATGTCAACGTCTCATTTTAAAAATGTTGTTAAATCCTATTTGTTGTCCTCTACACGTCCATAGAATATGACCTCAAGCGCGAGGTGATTAACAATGCATGAGGAAAAAAAATCTTTTTTGTGTGTGTGTGTGTGTATGTGTGTTTTACTAACTGTCGCTATTTTTATTGTACCAAGCTTTTTTCCCATACAATGCATTCGCTATCTACCGTGTAATTTCTTATAGAAGGTTCACGCCACTGTTGAACTGTGCATGAGTGGTAGGGCCATTATCAGGCAGTCTTTTCTGCCTTTAGCCATACCTTCCCCTGACCTGTATTGTGTCGGAAACAATTATATGAAAAATCAGGAACTATTCTCGCCCAGTGGCAACACGACTGTTTATCGAGTAAAAACCTATTTGTAAGTCAATTACGCAAGGTGGCGTTCTGCCACAAATTGAAGGCGCATGTGAAATGCCTGTGAATGCTCTCTTAGTTCTGGCGCTCCTCTTGGTGGGTAGCCTTAAGGCAATAAAATTGCTCATTGACTCGAATATAATGTCGTTAACAAGTCAGTGAAGGCATTCTTGAAGTTCATGCGTTCGAGTGGACTATCTGACAGACTATAGTTCTCAGGGACGTTTCCAACATCCTCTATTTCTTTTTCCTGACTGCTTTTTCTCACCGCTATTCCTTCCGTCTTTCATTTCCCCCTACCCTTCTCCCAGTGCAGGGTAGCAAACCAGAATCTTTTCGGGTTAACCTCCCTGTCTTCCCCACCAGTTTCTCTCATTAAGACGTTTTCTTTGTACAGTGCCTTCTCGTTCTATATTATTAATGTCACGTCGTAGAAGAACAAGCTGATGTGACAACGCATCCCATCTTGAGACTGCATGTGTCAAGCGTGGTCCGGGAGACGATTCCAGAAACCGAGGCTGCGTGAAAAGACCACGCCTTGCAGTCACACACGCGACGCAGTCGTCGCTGCCGGCGAAGAGGCGAGGCTGGGCGCTCCCCGGGTTGTCTCGCCCAGCGGGGCTTGGCGTCTCGCTGCATGGCGCAAGGTTTATGCATGTACGTACATGCCCAGCGGCCGATGACAATCCACCTAATTACGTCCGTGGTTGGTGAATGCGCAATGAGACATGAGACCCGCCCGCACCACATCATCGGGCTCTCTTTCGCTTCACCGTCAGGCTCCCCACGGAGCGCTGCGTGCGCACGCATAAAATTGCAACCACGCGCCCGCTCGCGAAACCCCCTTTCCCTCTTTTCCATAGGCGTCGTTGCTGGTCGGAAAACTACGACGACATAAAGCACACGTAGTTGCATTGGCGGCCGCTTGGTTGGCCTGAACGGCGCTACTTGCAGGCGATGGCGTTCTTAACGCGTTCCTCATGCTTTTTCTACGACGTGCCCAGACAAGAGTCCTTGACCAAAGCTCCGTATATACAACCAACGCTTACGTGAACTCACACCCCACTCCTCCGCTGACCTACTTTTTTCGTACAACGTCATTAGTTGGCGCGCCTCACGCTCTCCCCCTCCAACGCGAGTATTGGACGGCGCAAGTTGCCTCCTCCCCCTTCTCCTTTTCATATGCACCTTCTTCTTTCTGGGGTTTTACGTGCCAAAACCAGTTATGATTAGGAGGCGTGCCGTAGTGGAGGGCTCCAGGTTAATTTTGACCACCTGGGGTTCTTTAAACGTGCCCTTTTCATATGCACCCTCTCACAGTATTCTCACAGGGTTGAGCTCTTCTTCTCCTCTCCCGCTAGGTCGCGTGGTTTTTAGCGAACCGACAACGACGGCACAGGGTCCGCAGAAACAGCGTCGCTGTAAAAAAATATCAAGAGAATACCCATAGAGATACATAGGGCTCCTTGGAAATGGATGGGGAAGCTTATACTAGGTGTGGGTCAACTTGAAATTAGGGGGTGGGGCAACTTGAAATTTCGTTTGGGCCAACTTAAATTTGGGGCCGGGCCAACGTATAATTTGGACGTGGTTCAACTTGAAATTTGGGGCCGGGCCAACTTAAATTTGGAAGTGTGCCCACTTAAAATTTGGGGACAGGCGAACTTAAATTTGGTAGTGGGCCAACTTGAAATTTGGGGGTGGGCCAAGTGAAATTTGGAGGTATGCTTACATATACATAGACAACTCTACTGGAGTTATTCTTTTGTGCGTGAGTGTGTGTGTGTGTGTGCATGTTTGTAAAATTGTATGTTTTCGGTTTGCTTTCCTTGTGGTGTGTGTCTGGCTATGCTCTAACTTTAAATGTATTTTTTATTGGCACTACCACTAGCCTTTGCTTTTGTGCCCAAAGAGTTGGTGGATATTAGTATGGCGTATTGTATACGTGAATAAAAGTGAGTAAAATAGAATCGAAAGCTCATGTCAGCAGCGGAAGGCAGAACGCTTTCCTGGCTGGGCCACCGAGCCGATTGAGCGGATCATTTGACCATGCGTGTACTTCGTTTCGCCTTTTTCGCATCCAAACGCGCTTCGTATCTCTGAAGACCCTCTAACGGTACGTGCGCGAGCCACGCATGCGCCGTCAATACCGCGACAGCACAACGGCGGGAATGCGCTTCGAGCGTCCGCATAATTATTATGGCAATAAAATAAAGACAAACATTTCGGTGCACTGAAATATCCTCCTGCGGAGTGCGGGCCGTTCGGCTTGCGATTTACTTACATCCTATTTACACGTCTTCTCATTCCCGGACGCAGCTGGGCTGCACCCATTTGCCACAATTCGTTTTAAAACGATAGCATTAAGGTCCCCGTGTCGGAGAAAATCCGGCATCGGCGTGGATGTCGGCGTCCGTGGCGGAAAAAATCATCCCCAACCACCGCGCAGGCCCTCCACGTGGTGCAGGATTTTGGTGAACAAAAAATGAATTTCTCACAGTGAAATCCGTCAGAAACAATGGTAAAGTACGACTTAACCACAACCTACAGACATGGTGGCGTCGGATTGTAATTTTAATGTACGAGAAAACATAATTCTGTTACGAGGAAACTCAAACACAAACCCCTTTTCCAGCATTTCTACCATCCCAACCCGGTGCGCTCGGGTAATTTACTTGCGAAAATGCTATCCAGATAGCGCTCGCATCCTCAGCAGGTCAAATTGGGACTTTGCCTGCCTAATGCGTTTTGGACATGCGCGTTCGTCGGGGCAATAGCAAACAATTAATAA
This sequence comes from Dermacentor silvarum, assembly GCF_013339745.2. Lineage (NCBI taxonomy): Eukaryota > Metazoa > Arthropoda > Arachnida > Ixodida > Ixodidae > Dermacentor > Dermacentor silvarum. The sequence continues at coordinate 50,467 of NW_023606186.1, forward strand.
AATAATAAAAAAAGGTGTAGGGCCTTCACATTTTAATATAAGACGACTTATATTGCCCTGGAAAAACGTCTTCCCAGCAATGCATTTCTGTTAAAAAGTGAAGCCGACTTAAAGGGAATCGGTGTAAGCTTGGACTTTGTAAGCTGGCTTTACCACGTTCAGTGTTGCGGTGAAGCTCACTGAAACAAAAATGCGATGCGAACGGGGCCCGATAACGATATCGCGTTCCACTCTTAAAGGCGAAGCTTAAGCGTCCTCCAATTTTTTATTTCACATTTATCTCACTCGAGTCAAACATGCGAGAAGGCTTCAAAATGCGGCAAAAAGAAACGTCAGCGGATAAAGAGGAACAGGGCAGTGGCTGGGAAACAGAAATACACCAAGCGCATGCGCGGGTGGTGCCGAGCACAAAGCGGAGAAACACAGAGGTGCAAGCGTGATGCACCGGGGAGAAAATTGGGACCGCCGGTTCCGTGTTCCCGTGAGCGAGACCCGCGATGGGCGGGTTCCCCAACTGTCCTGCTCCCCTCCCGTCTTGCTCTTTATACGGGCTCAGTCGCTGGTTCCCTCGCGCGATGCGATCGTTCGGTTCCCGTTGGCCGTGAACCCGCATTTGGGCTGTGGAAGCACCCTGGCATTTGAGAAGAAAACACGGGATGCAGAAGGAAAAGACACCACGTACTGCTAATTCAAGGTGGCATGGCCGATTGTAATTCTTGATTCTGATTAGAGCTTCGCGGTTTCACCTTGGACTATAGAGAGGTAATATGTCGCGCTGCCACTGCCTACTTCAGCTAGTATTTTTTTTTATTTGGGAAGATTTTCCGCAAAGCATCTATTATCATATGGCAGAAAGCTGGGCTAGTTGGATTTCTGATAACTGACGCATTTCTAGCGCTTCCGAAGAAATTGAAAAAAAAATGAGAGAGTAAAACAGAACAGGGGACGGGGGGCCTGTCCTGTTCTCTTTTACTCTCTGATTTTGTCTGTTTCTTCCGAAGCGCTGGGTATGCAATATTAGCTCCCGCAGTTTATCATTTTATGCTTTAGTGGTGATTTCAACATTCGTTAATCGGTCCAAATTAAGAGAGCGTGCCAATAAAATTCTATAGAATTTCCGTGTTGCCCGTGGTTCTTCCATCTGCACGATATCGAGCCCACTTATCTGCCCTCACCTGCAGAGCACTCACAGAAGGCAGCGGTGAAGAGCACGAACCTCAAGTTGCTAGCTAAGACGTAAGCTGCCTTCTAAATGGCGCAATCTCCCCTCCACCGATGACCTAAGCAGCTGTCTGACATGTCTAGTTTCTTTCTTTTTTTTTTTTACATATGTTATAAAGGTAAACAGCGCACTTCACCTCCTAAAGGCCAATGATTCACCACGTTAGGTACCCTAACCGACGACGTTCCCAGATTACGCCAATCTAGTCACAAGATAATGCATTTATCTTGTATTTTAACTAGGTATGTTCGAATAGCGAAATTTCTGAATAAAATTACACGAATATCCGAGCAAAGCAACCTCCGAACATCGAGTATTTTCTTATTTCTAAATAAAGTGAAATGTAAAGCTGGCATGGAGTCCATTTGGTAAAAACGGGCTTATTCGCATTACTTGAAGCATGCATGTATAATGCCGGTCACAACTAGAGGACCGGTCAGTTGACCGGGAGGTAATTGAAAAACAACTGCTTTCAGTTATATGGCGCTCCATGACAATGACAATGTTCACACAAGCAAACAGCACATCACTAAGTGCGCATAGAGTGTAATGTTCGTTGAGCAGGCATTTTTTTTTAAGTTTGCCCTGACCACACGTCTTTTCAGGGATTCATGTGCATCCGAGTAACGAGAATTTAGATTTATACGCAGCCAGACTTGTACGTAACGAATTACATGTGAATAATTACTGGTAATATATTACATTTTATTGCAATAGCAGTTATATGGACACTCCAGGCGGATTTCTGCCGTCGCCACCGTCGTTGCCGTGAGGTTCCATATAAAGTCCAAGGGCGATAAAGTCTTCGCCGCGCGCCCTATGCTGCATGTGCGAGTGAAAGCGTGCGAGGGTGAGCCGGCGATCGCGGCTCAACCTTGCGCACGCAAGGGAGGGGAGCGGGACGGAAGCGCACAATCTTCCAGTCACGCGCTACGCTCCGGAGGAACAACGTTTATAGACATGTATATCTATAAACGTTGAGTAGGAATGGGGGGGGGGGGGGGGGGGGGGTCATTCTACTCCGGGCGGCCCAAGCAGCCACGCGCGCCCGCCCGCAAGGCTCCGAAAGGAGGGGAGAGGCTACATATACAACGCAGCGCGCGTATCTTGAAAGCCATCTGCGGCGGGGGCCTACCTCCATGACTTTTCGCGGCTTCGCGTTGATGCGAGCGGCGGTACGAAGGTCAATTCGCTCGCTGCTGAGCCGCGCTTACTCACTCCAGGGTTTTTACAGAGAGTTTCCGCGGTCATCGATTGAGATGCGTTCATGTTTGCTTGTGCGCGCGTAACACCATGCTTGTTAATTTAGTTAATATGCCTATTTTTACAAGTTTATACGGCCGATAAAACTACTATCCTTACTTCGTATAGCTGTCCACTAACTTGCGATCGCTATCGATGTTTTGCCTTTCGGGCGAAACGGCGACTTTTTTTTAATCATTTTGTAATTTACCGATTATATTTCTTACTCGGTAACGCTCACTGTAATTGAATCACATTTTCAGCAACCAATTACATGTAATTAGTTACTTTACTCACGAAACAAGCTGCAACAGGTGACACAGCTTTAGAAACCTGAATTTCGTGGGAACTACAGTAGAACGCCCGAGATCGCACTACGCAGCAGCCTCGCGAATGCGCATGTTCAGACAGGTAAACCCGGCGGGGAGCACAATATTCGTTTCCTCATGTTAGCGTTATCCCACATGTTGGCCGACGAATTGAACCGGTGCTGGTATGTCTCCATAGCGACGACCACGTCGGACGCTAATGCCAGGAGATCACCTACGGACAACTTGTGCAGCTTTTCACTAGCCCAACCGGGAGCGTCTTATCAACTCCCAGCAACAATAAAACAATTAAGCGCTGCGCTTCACAGAGCACCCAAATGCTGAGCAACGTCAATCTTGTGCGCAAGATTTCTGTACGTATACAGCACCGCCCTACCACCCAGCGCGCACGTCGAGCGAGTTTTTATCGTCGCTGCTGATGCATCTACGCAAAAAAACGAGGGAAGAATATCAATTAAACTTAAGTAAAGATAAGCAACGTAGGAAGGCCATATCGTTCTGATTACGGTATCTGCGCAATGTTATAAAAAGTACGAATGAAATTAACGTATAAGTAGTCGATTACTTTAGGAAATTCCTCAATTATTTTCGTCGGGCTGTAACTGGTAACCATAATCAATTACATTTCTGAATGAATGAATTGTAATTGTAACCGGGTAAACAGCAAATACTGACAATCAAGAAACACTTTCTAGATCACAGCGACTTTATTTTCGGAGATTGAGCTGTTGCAAATCTCACCTGCTTCAAGAACTTCTTTGTATAAACTTCCTAGAAGTATCCCTCTTGCATCCTTTCACCATCAGTAGACTTGCAACCGAAGGTACGGAGACCGACGTGCTATACACTTTCGCAAGCAACATTATTTGTTCGTAAAACATGTCACAACATCTGCTAAATCGTAAAACGGTCTAAAATTCGTAAACCTTGAGAAAACTTCGAGAGAGTTGGCAAGTATGTAGCATTACATCAGTAAAGCCAGCCCTTACAAAACTCGGCTGCCTTGCGACCGAGCCAGAAACATAAAACTTCGCATCGCGACTCCGTGCACTTTCGTATTTGGTCATGCATATTAACTCTTAACGAAGCCCGCATATAGCCTGAGATAAGTCGACCATCGACTAGCTCAGTATGCCTTATTTGCGGGCTTGCAAGCAATGAAAATTGGAAAAATTGCGCCATGTCCCCTAGAGAGCACGAAAGAAGGCGTGCCATCAGCTGACACGGTCACTGTGCGCGTGCTCGTTTATTCTCAGTAATTTGTTTTCGTGGTATTCGTAACAATGAAACCGGATTGTTTTAAAGCGAAGCTTTATATGGCTAGGCAAAATCGCCTGTCCACAGAAAACTATCAATAGACAGTTTTAGGAGAGCGCCGCTTACTCTCCGCTCCGCTCAGATTTCACGCTCTGAGATACTGCAGGGAACTGCGTAGATTTCGCATTTGATAAGCGCGTCTTGCCGAGACGCGAGCGACGCGCTATCAACTCGGTTGCAAAACAACGAAGAGGCCAAGTAGAAGAAGAGGCTCCGCTCAGTCGGCTTTGTAGCGGAGCGAGGGATGCGGCCTTCGTTCCACTGCCGGTATGAGCGTTGTGCGCAAGCGCACTAGCATTCTCGCTAAGCGGTTGTGTGGCATTTGCTAGCATATGCCGGACTGAGCGGAGCGGACAGCAAGCGCTCAGCTAAAACAGTCTTCATCAGCATTGACTCGAGCGTCATATTCTCCCGCAGCTGGCTCGGTGGCTCGTGCTCGTGCTCGGCACGCGCTCGTGCCACTGCTCCCGCGTTCGTCGTCTGCTTCCACAGCTGGCTGCGTTGCCGGTAATCATTCCAGCGTAGAATTTCACGTGTCTTCTGTCGTCGTAATGGGGAGGCCGCGTTTACGGAGGTATGAGCCATTATTGCTTAAGGGGGTATGAAGCCATTCATTGTCTTACGTAAGGGACAGATTTAATTTTGAAGCAATTTAATTTCAAGGAATCGCAAGCGGCAATGGCGGGCGAATGCTGCTAACCACGCCGCCGAGCAAACTCGAGACATCGAACACAAGCGACAACGGCGGACTGCGTTCATACCGTCAGTGACGTCGTTCTCTCCATCGCAGCCGAACGTGTGTGTAACCTCATAATTGAAAAATACTTCTAACCCAGTGATAAACACCGAGGCCGCACGTTTCAGCTTCGCTGGTTAACCATCATCACGGAGTGGAATGGCCGACGTATCTTTTTTTTTTTTCAGTAGAATTTATTTTCCTTGAGGACAAATATTGGCGTATGCATTCAAGTGCTTCAATACGATGAGCTTGATGCGAGTTCCATACTGCACAAGCGTATTCTAGTTGTGTCCACATGAGTGAATAGGTTTACGTGGTCCAGGGCATGGCCTAGTGTTTTGGTAGAATTGCTGATATGTTCACATAAGCACATCAGGTCTATAGACATGGTCATGCCGAGGTATACATATGTCCAAACTGATTTCAGCGGCATAGCAGCATTCGAATACTGAAGTTTCGCAGGACTGTGGCTACGTGAGAATGACATCATTGACATTTATTAAGGCGAAAGCCTTAGGTGGCTTTGCTGGCGGTGTCCTTGGCGGTGACCTTGGCGGAACTGCGCCGTGACGAAAGATGGCCGATGCCGCAAAGAGTAAAATCACATAAACAAATGCTCGCATTGACGTCACATTTCTTAGGGAGGTTCCTGTTCAAGTAGTGGCTTTGAAAAGAAAATTTGGTGAATTTCGGTCTGGTGCAGGAATCGAACCCGGGCCTCCGCGGTGCGATACGAGCACACTTCCCTGAAACCACGGCTGCTCTAGGGTTCTGGCTTACTAAAAAATGCGCCTAGTGCGTGCCTTATTGTACATGTCACGTGGTCACAGAGACGCGCTCGTGTCACTGCTCGCGCGTTCGTCGTCATCTTCTTCCACCGCTGGCTCCGATGCCGATCATCATGCCAGCGTTACCATACTGCCCCTCCCTCTGCGAAGGCGCTGACGGCACTGACCCACAACCAGTAGGTGCGACGACTTCTCTCAGTTCTGAGTTCTATCGGAGCGGCGGCTGATAGCACTGGCCAACAACCAGTAGGTGCGACGACTTCTCTCAGTTCAGAGTTCTATCGGAGCGGCGGCTGATGGCACTGGCCAACAACCAGTAGGTGCGACGACTTCTCTCAGTTCTGAGTTCTATCGGAGCGGCGGCTGATGGCACTGGCCAACAACCAGTAGGTTCGACGACTTCTCTCAGTTCTGAGTTCTATCGGAGCGGCGGCTGATGGCACTGGCCAACAACCAGTAGGTGCGACGACTTCTCTCAGTTCTGAGTTCTATCGGAGCGGCGGCTGATGGCACTGGCCAACAACCAGTAGGTGCGACGACTTCTCTCAGTTCAGAGTTCTATCGGAGCGGCGGCTGATGGCACTGACCCACAACCAGTAGGTGCGACGACTTCTCTCAGTTCTGAGTTCTATCGGAGCGGCGGCTGATAGCACTGGCCAACAACCAGTAGGTGCGACGACTTCTCTCAGTTCAGAGTTCTATCGGAGCGGCGGCTGATGGCACTGGCCAACAACCAGTAGGTGCGACGACTTCTCTCAGTTCTGAGTTCTATCGGAGCGGCGGCTGATGGCACTGGCCAACAACCAGTAGGTTCGACGACTTCTCTCAGTTCTGAGTTCTATCGGAGCGGCGGCTGATGGCACTGGCCAACAACCAGTAGGTGCGACGACTTCTCTCAGTTCTGAGTTCTATCGGAGCGGCGGCTGATGGCACTGGCCAACAACCAGTAGGTGCGACGACTTCTCTCAGTTCAGAGTTCTATCGGAGCGGCGGCTGATGGCACTGGCCAACAACCAGTAGGTGCGACGACTTCTCTCAGTTCAGAGTTCTATCGGAGCGGCGGCTGATGGCACTGGCCAACAACCAGTAGGTGCGACGACTTCTCTCAGTTCAGAATTCTATCGGAGCGGCGGCTGATGGCACTGGCCAACAACCAGTAGCTGCGACGACTACTCTCAGTTCTGAGTTCAATCGGAGCGGCGGCTGATAGCACTGGCCAACAACCAGTAGGTGCGACGACTTCTCTCAGTTCTGAGTTCTATCGGAGCGGCGGCTGATGGCACTGGCCAACAACCAGTAGGTGCGACGACTTCTCTCAGTTCTGAGTTCTATCGGAGCGGCGGCTGATGGCACTGGCCAACAACCAGTAGGTGCGACGACTTCTCCAGTTCTGAGTTCTATCGGAGCGGCGGCTGATGGCACTGGCCAACAACCAGTAGGTGCGACGGCTTCTCTCAGTTCTGAGTTTTATCGGAGCGGCGGCTGATGGCACTGGCCAACAACCAGTAGGTGCGACGACTTCTCTCAGTTCTGAGTTCTATCGGAGCGGCGGCTGATGGCACTGGCCAACAACCAGTAGGTGCGACGACTTCTCTCAGTTCTGAGTTCTATCGGAGCGGCGGCTGATGGCAATGGCCAACAACCAGTAGGTGCGACGACTTCTCTCAGTTCTGAGTTCTATCGGAGCGGCGCCTGATGGCACTGGCCAACAACCAGTAGGTGCGACGACTTCTCTCAGTTCAGAGTTCTATCGGAGTGGCGGCTGATGGCACTGGCCAACAACCAGTAGGTGCGACGACTTCTCTCAGTTCAGAGTTCTATCGGAGCGGCGGCTGATGGCACTGGCCAACAACCAGTAGGTGTGACGACTTCTCTCAGTTCTGAGTTCTATCGGAGCGGCGGCTGATGGCACTGGCCAACAACCAGTAGGTGCGACGACTTCTCTCATGGTCATGACTATGACATCTACCATCATCCTTTACTGTTTCCTTCACTTAGTGCCCACGTCTGAACCCATTCCAGTGGTTATTGAGTGTTATTTTTGCTGAGTCATTGTCATTTTTGCTGAGTCAGGCTCATGACTGACTTCTACCATCATCATATTTTAATGTTTCCTTCACTTAGTACCCACGTCAGAACGCATTTCAGTGGCGTTTGAGCGTTAATCCTTTTTGCTGAGTCATTGTCATTTATGCTGAGTCATGCTCATCACAATGATTTCTACCATCATTAAGTGTTTCCTTCACTTAGTGCCCACGTCCGAAACCATTCCAGTGGTTTTCGAGTGTTAATCTTTTTTCGTTGAGTCATTGTTGAGTCATGCTCCTGACTATGACTTCTACCAGCATCATTTCGTGTTTCCTTCACTTAGTACCCACGTCCGAACCCATTTCAGTTATTTTTGAGTGCTAATCTTTTTCGCTGGGTCGTTGTCATGACCTATCACTTGTGTTCGTCATACACTCATGTCACACTATACCAATTTTGGCACCTACCAAGTTAACGAAACAACCATGACAGCAGCAAGACGTAGGCGGCTAGATAGATAGATAGATAGATGGATGGATGGATGGATAGATAGATAGATAGATAGATAGATAGATAGATAGATAGATAGATAGATAGATAGATAGATAGATAGATAGATAGATAGATAGATAGATAGATAGATAGATAGATAGATAGATAGATAGATAGATAGATAGATAGATAGATAGATAGATAGATAGATAGATAGATAGATAGATAGATAGATAGATAGATAGATAGATAGATAGATAGATAGATAGATAGATAGATAGATAGATAGATATATAGATAGATAGATAGATAGATAGATAGATAGATAGATACTGTCAAAGTAGCAAATGTTCGCCAAGAAATGCTTCGCATTTAAAAAATCCTTTTTCACCTGGAAACGGGGATAAGCCATATCTTTGAGAGCTTCACCACGAAGAGGTAATCTTTACAGAATAAACCTGTTATATGCTATTTGGACTGCCATAAATACATGACAATTTTTCATGCTAACATTGACGAAGTGGAAGAAACGCTGGATCATTTCGCGTGTGATCCAAAAGAATCCTTTGCCTGATGCCCGCACGGAAAAATAGTTCTCATTCGGCTTCATAGTAGTGATCGCATGTAGCACCTCCAAATTTTGCGGAATGAAAAAGACGTGTTTTTTTTTTTTTCAAGACTGAATGTTTTCGTAAACCAGGGTTGTTGCCGATCCATTTGAAATCTGGTTTTATGCACAAGATCTAGAAGCGTGTCCGATTGGCATCAACAGTGTGTTCGCGAAAATCTACTTCAAACAGGGTCCCTTTCACTACACTCTATAAATATTTGTCTAAGGCGTGCCTCATAATCGGATGCTGGTTTTGGCACGTAAAACGCCATAATTTTCTTTTTAAATGTTGAATAAATAGGTTGGAGAAGATGCTCTCATCAATTTCAGGTTCTGGAACCAAATTTATTATACGCGGAGCCTGCTATGCAGTGTCCGAGACATAATTAGCGTGGCCCTGCTCAGCACGCGGTTGCGACATAGTTTGGGAACACTCAGTTAAGACATTTCTTGACAGCATAAACAGCGCGAAGGAAACGAGGACAACACGGCAAACAACCACGACAGGACCAGCGTTCGTCCTGTTGCGTTCTTTTTCTTTGTAATATTTATTGTCTCACCTCTATAGCGCGCGCCTTCGCTGTGCTATATACATCCAATATACCATACTTATCATTTCCTAAACATATTACCATTAAATAAGTGCGTCGAACTACGAATGCTTTCTTTCAAATTTAACGTACTAAAAGAAACACGATATACGCTGTCGAGGCATCGGGTTTGAATACCGCAATGTTTCCCGCATGATCAGATCATTATCCACCCAACTACAAGTCTCGAACAAACTGTGTATATAGTATACGAACAAACTGTGGCGCATTTTCATTCATGTTTCAGTCTACAAAACTATGAAATTCACTCCCTCAAAACCTTACTAGAATATCTAGTCACACTCGCTTCATCTCTGCACTGCATCAGCGTGTGTTGCAGCCACAACGGCCCTTCGTATGTCTGTAATGATTCTTTAGGTTCTTTTTTTCATTCTTGTACCTAAACATTTATTAGTTCGCTCACTATTTGCAAAATATTCGGATGCCATATATACGTGTTCACTAAATGTATCCGCGAATATATATATATATATATATATATATATATATATATATATATATTTTTTTTTTACTTCTTGCTACCATGAATTTGCTGATAGCTTGTTTATTTCTGATGCTTCCTATAATATCCCCTACAACATTTATTTGAGTTGTGGGGATCTACCTGTATACACCTACGTGTCTTACTTTCTTGACGATAATAACAATATTAGGATGAGCCGACTCGCCTTTACCATTCAAGGACTTTATACAATCAGTAATACGACCATATAAAACAAACTTGGTTTCCAACAGTGAGGGAGTCGCCAATACTAGACTGCTTGAAAGAAGAAATCAGCTGCGTGCCGGCTATACGACAAGCCAAAGGCGCGCATGGTTCGCGACACACCGGGCCCACAGTGTAGAAGCCCCGCGTGTTCACCCCCGCTGGCAATCGAAATCGAGTTAGTGAGAGGGGCTCTGCTGCGTGGGCACGTTTCTAGAGCTTCCTCCCCACGCGCGTCGTGCAGTGTCATGCACAAATATTTCGAGAGAGAAAGAGTGCGCCGGTTGTGGACGCCGCCAACCCGTAGGAAAAGATTGATGAAAAAGTGCTCTTTAGGGAGCTTTGCAAAGTTCACTTTTACTTTGTAATGATGTCAATCGCCTTCTACGATGATGGTTACTTGTTTCCAGCCTTAGCCAACTATACTCGTTGCATTAAAGACAAATGGCTGAAACTTCCGCTTTCGCGAGGCATTTCTAGAGCCTAGGGCTCGAAAATGGAGTCATGATGGCTGCGGTGTGAAACAACCAGCAAAACAACAAAAATAGTGATGCGGCTTGCTCGCTTCATCGGGCTTCGTTAAGGTCGACCAAGGCAAGGCAATTAAACAAGCTTGTTGTAGGTGGATGTGGATAAGCCACATTACATCACTAATGGCATATTCGGGTGGTTGTGTTAGAGCGCTCTGGTAGCTCTACAAAGGCCATGTAAAACAGTTACTAAGCGGTATACCATTTGCATAAACGGGTTCCTCTGATGATAACGAAGCAGGATCATCACTTCCATACCCGGTTATTGTCGTAATACAGCTTTAAAGTTGTTTTTCGCAACTTTTTTAGCACGGCCAGAGCGCTCTGAAACGACCATCGAATATGGCATAAGCAACACTGAAAAGAAAATATCTAGCACGTTCCCGATCGATAAAGAGTTTCCATGGCGTAGCCCCTATATGCAGTTTGTCACTTTGAGGGTTCAAAAGTCACCCCCACCCCAGTTTTGAAGGAATTCAAGGAGCACATTTATTTTCAAGGAGATTTAAATGCCCTTGAATGAATGGCTACGCCGGACCAACCTAATTCGAAACGTACACGGCCGAACTTCAACTTCAGAAGCACATGCGCACGACGGACCAAGTCACAGAAGGGTTGTTGCAACTTCAACTTGCAAACCTGCGAGACCGTGCGAGAAAAAGACTACCGGACACCTACCTACAAGGTTCACGTTGACGAAGGAATTCACCTTCCTGAGGGAATCCGGAAATTTCTTGCACACGGACCAAAATTCGCCGTAGAAACCGCGAGGACCAGACCAGAGCAGCTTTCGCTAGTGCGCCAAGTCCCCCGGCATGCACCGAAGGACGAAGCCGGCAGAGTGACCTCCGAAGGCGTCGACGCTCTAACAGGCTGTAAGCCTCAACCGTTAAGGATTTCTGTACGTCGCGTAGCCGCGTACTTAAGGCTCATTCACACCGGCGACTGACAGTGGTCGCGCGACCAAGTTGGTCGCAAAGCGACCATTTTAGTAGAAAAATCGTTGTGTGTAGTTAGCGACTGTGTGTGTCTTCGTTCTTCTACATCCGTGTGTTTTTTGCGCTACAAGAAGAAAATCTGCAAACATGTTACACCAACAAGCCCAAATGTGTGCACTGATGGACTGGTAATCCGTTTTCTAAATGCAAGGGTTTTCTATGATTTCAAGAAAGTGTACGAACCCTGCTAACAAGAGCGCTGCAGCTCGGGGATAATTGACAGGAAAGACGCTCAAGTCTGCAGGAATTCATCGGGAAAAAAACAATTGCCAGCAAACGGCGATAACGCGGGTAAACAAGACGCCATGAAGATACTCGCAGAAGTTCTGTGCAATGGTCTACACAGTTATTCTCACTGCTCATGAGGCGTTGTCGTAAACAGCCGCTCCTGTAGGACACGGACGGACCAAGTTACTGCAGGTGTTAGCCAAATATAGTCTGGCACTCGCTGTACCAAGTGGTCACAGCGTGGCCACACTGGAGCTGCTTGCTTGATCCTCGGGACCAGGAATAAGTGGCATCGTACACATCATATCCACTCTAAAATACGCCGATAGAGGAGGCCTGCACCGAAGTCACTGGCTCATTAACCGCAGGGCGACAAATAAAGTTCATCTCTCTCTTTCAAAACATGGCGTTTACCCACTACAGAGGATTGGTAAAATTTCCCAGCAGTTCATTTGATTGCGCAGGTCACCGAAACGCACTCGCCTATAGTTTCTTTCTTGAAGTTTCGCATTGAGCTTCGACGCATTTTACAGCTTTTACACCGAGTTTCGACTTTAGTCGCATCGATATATAGTTCTCTAACAGGACACGTGGCTTGCGCAAGGTAATGCAGTCTTTTGCTTTGTGAATGCACGCTGCAGGCCATTCGACGCTCTCATGTTGTTTCTTTAATTCCGCATTAGGGGTACTTTAACGCTTTCGGCGTAGATGTGCATAGATTTTGCGTAGTTGGAACTATATGAAACAGCCGATTCGCACCCCGTTTTGTTGTAGTGTAAATGTTAGAAAACGTACTGGTGAATTTATTATTCACAAAGAGGGAATTAAGCATAGTTTTCGAGCTCTACACTGACCCCGTCGTCAGTCGTACCGCCAACGCTGGTGCCGATTCGCACCGGGGTTCGATCCCCCATGGTACGTCTACCCATCTTAGTTGAAGCGCAAACCGGTCCTCCGATGCACTTGGATGAACGTGTCGTCCATCATTCTTAATCTGCTGCATCTTTTTAGGTGGGCAGCGTGTGATTTTGGCTCTCTGCTCGACTGAATCAAGCATCCCGTTCGTCCCGCATTTGTCTCCTCAGTGAACGACTGCGCGCCCCTCCGCTCTCAATTTCAGCTGCACCCGCAAGCTCTGTGTTTCCACTTCGTGTTTCACCTGCTGAAGGGAAGACAGACCTAACAAAGAAACAACAGGGAAAAGGTGAGCGGTAAATGCCTTTTGATAAGCATGGAGAAAATAAAAATGCTCTCGCCTGGAAACGCTCAAGTTTCTAGGCGACCCCTCAGCTCCGCTGCTGTCGAAGGCAGGCTGTTACCGACTTCCTGCAGATGATGCCGACCGACTTTATCACGACCACCCTTGACGATGCTAGCTTCTTATCCCACGACACCAACGCACGCACGCACGTACGTACATTCGGCGCCTTCTGTCCATCCCTACAAGAAGCCGCCTTCTGTCTTAGGCTTGGGGACGTCAGTCTAAGTAAATAAAATTACCTCACCGCTCTCGTTAAAAGCCCGTAGGTTCTCGCTTGCACACCTGAGGTGTCATGCCAAAACACACGAATTTACTGGGAAACTGTTCATGCTACTAGAATAAAAAATATAAGCGTGCAGAGAAAAGTGTTCTTCAAATATTACTTTTCTGCACGTTCCTAGTTTCAATTATTAAACTAATCTTCACTAGCGACGCCTCCTCTCCCAATCTCCGTTAACATTTCGATGCTAGCGCCTTAGGCATCCCCCGTAGCGGGTAAGCTCAATTATTTGAGGAGAGAGAGAGAAACTTCAATGTTTAAATGAAATTTTAGGTCCCGTGGTTGGGGCCCCTAGTCCAGGGCTCCACTGGCACGAGCGGCTCGCTGGGCTTGGTCCAGGAGAGCCAGTTGGCTGTCCTGGTCCTCGTCCGCAAGCCGCGCCTCCCACTGCCTGTTAAAATCTTGTGTTATTAATAGTGTGGAGTTTATATGCGTCGGTCTGTTTGGGCATATACACGTGATGTGCGGTAACGTTGGCGTGTCCCCGCACCACGGGTATTCGTCAGTGTATCGTGCTTGGTGAATACGGCTAAGTGTATGTAGATTTGGGTATGTCTGTGTTTGAAGTCGGCGCCAATTCCTCGGCTGTTGACTGTTTAACTTTGGGTGTGGACGCCCATATCGCCTCCGCTCCTGTCTTTGGTGTTCGAGGATGTCGCGCGTTGTAGAGGGAGGCTCGTCACTGGGTCGACCCGCAGCTCGGATGCTTAGTACGCGAGCTAGCCGGTCCGCCCTTGTGTTGCCCTCCATGCCCTCGTGTGCGGGGCACCAAGTGAGGTTGTGGAATCCGGTAATTTGAATCCCTAGAATTTTTAATACTAAGCGCGGCGCCGTCGCGGAGAGATACAAGCGACAGGCGGTTTGTGAGTATGTCAGCAGATACGTCCCTATTCTCCGCGTCCCTAATTGCAAGTGCAATCGCTGCGGCCTCTGCTGTGCTGGCAGATTTTGCCCGGACCGATGCAGCTATCACACGATTTTGGTTCGTGGCTACCACCATATACATTTCCCGGTCCGTTTGACTCGTCTCAGTGTAGTACACGTCCAGTTGTCCTGTAAATATCTGGTGCAAAGTTCTCGCTCGGGCCTTCCGGCGCCCTGTGTGATATCTCGGACTCATATTCTTGGGAATTGGGGACACCATTATGTGCTGCCTGACTTCCTGGGTCATCTGCACTGTCTTTTCTGCACTGAACTGGGGGCGGAGTGCAAAGCCAAGTTTGGTTAATATGACCCGACCCTGCGTTGATGCGCACAGCCGTTCCTTTTGCGCGATGAGGGTGGCCGTCACATATTCCTCGAAGGTATTGTGGATTCCTAATTTGTCGAAACGTTCTGTATTGGTATTTTCCAGGAGCCCTAGAGCAGCGTTAAATGCCCGCCGAATGATGACTTCAAGATGTTTGAGCTCCTGCTTGGTAATGCTTTGGAAGTGGAGTGCATACGTAATCCTACTGATGACAAAAGCGTGTACCAGTCGGATCGTTTCCCCTTCCGAGAAGCCCTCGCGGGTTCGCGTGACCCTACGGATCATCTTAGCTACGTTTTGTGTAGTACCTTTGAGGAGGCGGAGCATGTGCGCTACACCGGCCGTTTGCTGGATCCATAATCCCAGGACGCGGAGTTTATCCACCTCTCTTACACGCCCCCCGTCCAAGAAAAGTTCGAAACTCGGACGATTTTCTCGTCTCGCGTACTTTGCTCTTATTCATATAAATTCTGACTTCTCTTGAGCACATGTCATGCCGGCCCCTTGCGCGAAGGTCTCGACCTGTTGAATGGCCCACTGGAGAAGCTCCTACTTATCCCCGTAGGATCCCCGATTTGCCCACAGCGTAATATCGTCCGCCATGCGCGTAGCCAGGGGCGGGGGGGGGGGGGGGGGGGGGGGGCTGATGGGGCTTCAGCCCCCCCCCCCCCCCCGAAATTTTTTCGTGCCGGCATGCTCCGCCGACCAAAACTACCACCGACGCCGGGAATAATAATAATAATAATAATAATAATAATAATAATAATAATAATAATAATAATAATAATAATAATAATAATAATAATAATAATAATAATAATAATAATTTATTTCCCATGAAAAGAATTGCATGGTGAGGTTCTGGATAAAAAGTTGCACGCAGGCAACTTGACCAGCCCAAAAACCCATCAAAGGCAACAGAGGGCGTCGGGTGCTCACGTGTGAGTACAGTGTACTAGAACTGTAGTGTGAGTAAACAGATGGGAAGGTGTCAATTTACAAAAAAAAAAAGTGTATACGAGACAGGTAGTAATACACTTTAACAATTAGAAAAACAAGTAGTCTGCATTAACAAGGAAATATTGAATTTATACATGAGCAATATAGATTACGTATAGAAAGTCTTATTATACGAAAACAGGAAGAAAAATAAGGGGAAAGAAAACATAACACAGCACTATATGTTCAGTGCAAAAAAAAAAAAAAACCATAACATAGCACTATATATTCAGTGCAGCATACACTAAAGCAAATAAAGGGGGGGAAGGCATACAGTATTGCATATGAACAAACTCATTAAACAACAAGGATTAGTTTGACTGAAAGTAGCTGAAAGTAGGCTGCATAAGGACAGAAGGTCTATTTCTCGTAAGGCGAGGTTGAGTAAAGTCGGAAGTGTATGTCGAAGCATTTGTTGACCATATTTCGTTCTTGAGTGCGGAATGTTCCATTGTTCAGGTGTCCTAGGGTCATAGGCTGCGACATGTTCGTGGAGGCGAGCTATGTTCAATCATTCTGCATTCTGTCTACAATGTCTTTTTCACGCTTGAAAGACATTTCGGCACGAACATTGCGAACTCGGGCTGGATTTCGTGGCACCTGGGGTCACGTAACGCAAGGAGCCCCATCTGAGCACAAACTTTCAAGGGCTTTTCGATAGCGAGCGGGCGCGTTACGGCATCTCGCAGCGGCCACGGAAACTACGGAGCGCATGGATTTCAATTCCGAAACTGTATGGGTGTAACGTTCTCATAAACTTTTGACGCGAAAGGTGCACTGACATTTCCAAAGGCGTGCTTTAAAATATTTTCAATTCTGGAACTTCATGGGGTTAATGCTGTTATAAACTTGGACCAACATGCGTGCACTGGAGCCCTCGTGTCCAAGCCGTTCCAGAAATGAAAGCACGCACTCGCAATCATCCACACACACGAAAATACTAAATATTACCGTGACTGTGAGCTAGCAGCTGATAATTTTGTCCAAACATTTTCAGGACGCGTGTCCAATGTGATCGATCAGCTGGACCAGGGCAGGCAAAGTAAAATTTGAGAAAACAGGAGAAAGGAAATGGCCTATTATTGAGGAAATTGTTTTTGCGGGCTACAAGGTCTGGCTCTCGTTGGCCACAAGGACAGTGGCCCTATGGATTTAAGCATAGGCCCCGCTGAAAATACAGGTATTTTCATAGCGCTTCTTCGCATGCGAGCTGATTGTGGAGATCTATATCTGAAGAACCATTTTGAAAGTTGCCCCAGTAATGCCTCGTATTTAAGCCCAGATGCACAAAACCAAATTATAGAAATTTGTGGCGAAATTATCAAAGAAAGCCTAGTTGCAAAAGCAGGCTGCTTCTCCATACTTCCTGACGAAACGACGGACATCGCTGGAATCGAACAGCCTACTGTTTGTGCAAGGTACCTAAACAAGGATGCCAACGACATCGAGGGAGTGTTTTAGGTTTTAGCACCGGAATAGATGCCCTCTCCCTTTGCGACTGCAGGTTCTTTGTAAATGTGTACAAACTGTTCCAGATTCTAGTCACCCTTCCAGTGACCACTGCCAGCGCAGAGAGAATATTTTTTAAGAAGAGTTTACTAAAAAAACTACTAGCGCTCTACGATGTCTGTGGAACGCATGGTTAGACTGGTGCTTCTAGACACCCACAGAGACGTCGGCATCAACGTGTCCGAAGTCATTGACCACTTCGCTCAACTTCCCCGCCGAGAGAAGTTTGTCCTTTAGATAGCGAAGCAGCAAAAATCAATGCAAGTAAAAATCTCTGTTCCTTCACGTCCATAAGCTCGTAATTATGAAAACGTATGACTGTTCGCTAGCTTTTAAAACCGCAGAAATTTTAGCCATTTATTCTAGCAGTTAGCATCATGATCTAAATTATCATGCGAATACGGAAATTACGAGGACATCAGTAACCAATTTTGAGCGACCTTGCTCATTGAAAATCCGGCACACGCGGCGTTTGCCAAAAACACACTCGGATATTGGGTAGTTCAACTTGCCGCATCATCTGTGGCTTTCGTTTGTCCTTTTCTTTCTTTTTTAGCTACCTACTTTTATTTCTTTTTTTGAAACGAAGCAAAACCCTCCTTTAATTTTGGGTGCAGAATAATTGTTGCCGCTGTGCAGGCAGTTAAATTACACATGTTCGTACTGATTTCTGCATTATTCCTGTATTATTCTACCTGTATGGTGCTGTCGCGACCGCTACATGGCCCGAGTACATATCACGATTTCTGCGATCATAGTTTTGTTCTTGCCTAGATCATCTGTCTTTCTGTGCGCAAGGTTTACTATCTCTGACTCTGCAACGTGTTTATTTGTCTTGTTTGACGCATAATATACAGTGACGTTTGCTTAAATACGTAGATTTATTGGAGACTTAGACGTATATTTAAATATCTTGTTGCGAGGTGTTGTGTATACAAGCAGTGAACTTTGTTTCCAGCGACTCTTTTTTGCCCTTTAGCGAGTTGTATCTTCGCATTTGTATATTCCATTCTATCTTCGCATTTCTAATGTATATTCTTCAGAACTCCTACTTTTATGTGACTTCCACAGATACAAAGATGAGAGGATTGCCCTTCGGACGGCTTTGGGGCACTTAGACGATAGGCCTTTTACGGAGAAAAAGATCTTGAGCGCGTGGCCTCGTGCGTCTGCTATGTGCAGGGCTACAAAGACGCTGCTGTGCTTTTTGAAGTGCGCAAGCCTGTATGACCGCCTGTGACGAAACTCAGCGATGAACGCTTAACTGTAAATGTGCAACGTGTGAACTGTGAACTTCTCTCTTCCTTCTCTTTCAATACCTTCTTCCCCTTCCCCCGTGCAGGGTAGCCTACCGGGCTCAGCATGGTTAACCTCCCTGCCTTTCGCTTATGACTTCTCTCTTTCTCTCCTACTTTTTATTTGTACTCACTGTTGCGAGTGTAATCTCGGTGTAATTACAATACACGACCGGTAACAGCTGCTCCTGCGCAATCTATTGCAACGAGGGACAGCGTCATTGAGGTTTTTTCCTGGCCGTGCATATGTGCAAAAATGTAAACAAGGTTCTTGAATGACGAAGATTCATCAAAATATTTGCCCTCAACTTATTCATTTCATGGCCTTTACGTTCTTCATATCAGCTGTATACAGTGCTTTGCTGGTTTCGAACTGATATAGTTCTATTGTCCGTGTGATATTTTCTTTCCTTATTAAATAGACAAAAAAAAAACGCGGCCGCATTGATATCAGTTATTTCTGCCAGAATTTTTAGGACATATGAATATATTCTTTTATGAAAAAATACTTATTTTACTTGACAGTGCGTTCAATAATTCGTTTGCAGCATCTAATATACAATGGCATTGGCAATGCAGTTATTATTCATGTATTTGATCCCTCGACAACTTCAATAAGGAGGAGGCCGCGCTGCAACCTGAGCCCCCCCCCGAACAAAATTTCTGGCTACGCCACTGTCGTCCGCGTAAATGGCGCTCCCTAGGGCTTGCTTCGCATCCAGTTCTAGTGCAAGTTTACGCATTCCCAGATTAAATAGGAGAGGGGAGAGTATGGACCCTTGTTGGTTTCCTCGATCGGGAACTGCAAAGGGTGCATTTGAGGAACAGGCAAGCATGTAGACTGGATGGCGGTCCCCACTGAGAGAGAATGCCACTGAAACAGTGAATGGGTTCACAATCAAGCGATTTTCCTGAGATCTACTGTTCGCGCTCATTTTGCGTATACACGGTGACAAAGAAGTCATACACGCAGATGAAAAGGGTCTAAAGCTCGTAACGTTTGTAGAACGCCCAGCACAATGCAGCGTTTCATCTGCCATAATCAAGCACAAAAATGAATACGCGGATTTGTAAACGATCTATATCTTGCATATAACTTTATTTAAAGTGGAACTAGGCTAGATGGTAGCAAACGATAAGCACGACTAATTACCAGCACAAACGGTGATGAAGAACAAGAGGACTAGAACACAAAGACGGCACTGTCATTCTCGCAGACATGGGTAGAAAAGCGCTAGCGTCCTGTGGTTCCTTCGTGCTCTGCGTCAATGTGGGATTGGAGGCAATAAGTGGGGAATAAAATTAAATTAAATTATGGGGTTTTACGTGCCAAAACCAGTTCAATAAGTGGGAAAAGAATGGGAGGGGGAAAAGAATGCATGCGAAGTGACCACGAGCGCCCCAGAAGTGCGCTCTTACAGTGGAGCAACGCTACCAATGACGTTTTAAAGTAAAATTCTAAACTGACATCATATGAAACATGCAACACGAATTACACGCCTTGAGAAATAACCGACGCATCGCGAGGCGAGGGCAAAGACCAACACTAGTTGGTGCATGTTACTAAATTATTTAAAGCGCCAAACAGACGACACAAGAAGAGACATGGACAAGCGCTCGTCCGTGTCTCTTCTTGTGTCGTCTGTTTGGCGCTTTAAATAATTTAGTAACCCATCTCACGATGAACTAATGCGAACTTGAATGCGATTAGCATTCAAACAATGTAGCCACACACTGTATAGGCCAGATTCTTTATAGCCGCGTAGCGCGAGTGCAATATGCCTTCTGCGGTAGACGGGAGAAAATAACCGCACTTGCGGCGCGTGTTCGCATGTCGTTGTGTTTTTAGACGTATTCTTGCCGCATCTGCTGGGCTGTTTGCTTTAGACGTGTTGTTATCGCATCTTCTGATCAGGATGTACAAACCTTATTCGAGCGGCACTGTGCCGTCGTTGGCAGCACCAACAACCAGCGGGCGAGGAAGCTGCTCATACAACAGCCCTGCGGTCGACGTTCACGAATATACCAGAAGATTGTGTGAAGTGCATTCGCTGTGCAGACAAGGTACTTGCGGCGCCTGAGAAACGACACTATACGATAGCGGCTTTAAATACAAACGATTTCGTGTCCAGCAAGCTTGCTCGGGTGGGTATTCGTTTTGTTGCCGTGAACTACGCGATAGTGTGCGTCTTGCCTTCCCGCGCTGCAGGCCTGCGATAACAGCTTACCAGTGTCATTTAAGACCTTTCGGCGTCTTTATTTTTGGTCGGCTTGGTTCAGTTTCCGAACGAAAAGCCTACGGAGTCAACCCATACCCAAAACTGCGCTTTGGATACGAAATAAAGGTAAGCAGAAAGCGTTCAGGTGCGCATATTGATTTCTTAACTTGCGCAGCGATTGTTTCGTTACGGTAAATAAAATTGCTGGCTCTCCCGTAATCGAGAGTAGATGTAAGCATCAAATGGCTACCATAGGGCGTCTTTTGCTGCCTGTGCATGGTGACCAACAGTGAAGCGCGCTCATCTGTCGCTACATTTTCATCCTGTCGCGTCGAAGTGGTCGGCTGCAAATGTGCGGCCAACTCACGGACCGCTGGCGTTGAAATGAGCACAGGCAACCCTGTCTCAGCACCAAAAGATGACAATCAAGTGTATGGTGCCCTGTATCTGCCTTTTGAAGGTCGCTATTGGAAATGATAAAACTTGAGCATACTAAAAGTTACAACTTCAGTGACATTGTGAACAAAGATTAGAAAGAACTCGGAAGCAATATTTTTTGTCATTTGTTTGGGCAGTAACTAGCGTATGTAATGCGGTCCTGTACAAAGGGTTGGGGGCCAGAGACCGCATTTTCTTTACTTTTGACTGGTTGCACGAATGATCTCGTTTTGTTCTCACAACGGTGCCCGGATAACGGCTCTAGCTTTTAGATGCGAAGCATCTTATGGTCGGGGCTGTCACTCCCTCCCTTCATCCATCCATCCACCGTGCGGCGTCCACACCCCTACTGCGCATGCGCATCCTCCTCCTCTCCTTGTCTCATCTCTCCTCTCGGCATTCATGCGCATCCTCCTCCCCCTCCTCTCCTCTCCGACGCTCCTCTCCTCTTCGGATTGCGCAACGAATGGCAACACCTGCGGCTCCGCGCGCGATAATAGTGTTTTAGCTGAGCGCTTGCTGTCCGCTCCGCTCAGACCGGCATATACTAGCAAATGCCACGCAACCGCTTAGCGGGAACGCTATTGCGCTTGCGCACAATGCTCATATCGGCAGCGGAACGAAGACCGCATGCCTCGCTCCGCTACAAAGCCGACTGAGCGGAGCGTGTCTACTTGGCCTCTTCGTCGTTTTGCAGCCGAGTTGATAGCGCGTCGCTCGCGCCTCGGCCAAGACGCGCTTATCAAATGCGAAATCTACGCAGTTCCCTGCAGTATCTCAGAGCGTGAAATCTGCGCGGAGCGGAGCGTAAGCGGCGCTCTGCTAAACTGTCTAATGCGAAGCAGCTTAGGTTAGAGGCGCGACGGTAGGCGCTCATACTCCGCTGGGGGGCGCCAGTGTAGCTCGCGGTACAATAAGGCGCGCGCGCGCGCTCCGCTCCTCTCATACTCATCCCCCAACACCAGAGGCACCGGCAACAGTCACCAACGCCGCGCGCGCGTTCGGAGCGAACGCGGGCAAAACGCCGACGGCATCGACAACAGTTCTGCGCGTTGCTGGTGCTGCTGCATGTCCAAGTTTATAGAGCTGATAAAACGACGAACTGAAAACTAATGGGAACTTGAGTCGACCCCATGGCTGCTTCGCATACTACTCAGGGTACCCCTACGGGAAGGTGGTGTAATTTTTTTGCTCAACGTCACTAGAAGGTCGCCTACAACGGGAGCTAAAAGCATTTCGTGCTTAATAAACAAGACTACACCGAACTTTACGGTTGCCATGTCCTGCAGTTTTTATGAATGAGCCGCATTCGAGTAGTCATATCCGCGAAAAGAGAAAGCAGCATGACTGCACAGAAACAGGGCTGCGCACGCGTCAATGCCTCACTTGAATGTGCTTGAACTGCTATGATTGGCCGATGCTCAGCCACACGAGAAGCATGTTCCCAGGGAGGAAGGAAACAAAACAGGAGAGGCCCTGACGTCACTTTTTTGAAGCCGGTTGTGCAGCCATCTTGGTGTACCAAATCTCTTTGCACCTCCAATCAGGGGTTCTGCAGCTCGCCGGAGCAGATGGGCGCGAACTTTGAACTTGTATTGTTACGACCCGCCGGAAGTGCGTGCTCCTGACGCGCGTCTAAACAAAGCCTACAAAACTTCTGTAGCAGTTTTAGCGAAGCAGACGCGCTCCTCTGTTCTTCCGTGGCACGTTGAAGAAGACGACGAAGACGCGAGCCGTGATTGCTTGAGTGTATCTGTTGCTGGCCGACACTCACACTCACAGACCCAAGACCCAACTTTCAAGCTTACACACCAAACCCCAAAGTCAGCTTTTCTCGCGAACAAAAGGTGGCGCGGGAAAGACACCGGCGGAAAAATCTTCTCACTTTTCAGAGACCGAGAGCAGCAGCGAAAGCTTCAGGAGCGTGGTTGCCATAGCAACGTTGGCATTTGGGGTACCCGTCCCAATGATCCTTCGCGGAAAACAGCACGTGACTTCCGCCACACCTTCTCCAATACGTTCGTGCTGGCCAGGGCCTCTCCTGGGGTTTCCTTCCTCCATGCATGTTCCTAACAAAGCCCCCTTCAGCGATGTTGTACATGAATACGCAAATTACTGCGTGTTCTCTATTGACTGCGATGGAGAAAAATAATTAAGCGCGGCTGCTGACGCGATATAAAACGTAATATCTCTATCTCGTTCACACTGTACTGGCCCACTAATCGGTTATGTTGGTGAGTGTGTCCGTTGTCAGTGTGAAATGGTGCTCATACGTGCCTCGTGCCAATGTGTTACGTAAACACGTTGGAGCTAGAGCTTTCCCTGCGACTGTGTGCAGCGTGCCAGACATAGAAAATAGCTTTATTGTACTCACATCGATCGTGGTTTGCAAGAAGCATACGACTTCTTTCTTCTTTCTGGGGTTTTACGTGCCAAAACCAGTTCTGATTATGAGGCACGCCGTAGTAGAGGGATCCGGATTAATTTTGACCACCTGGGGTTCTTTAACGTGCACTACAACGCAAGCACACGGGCGTTTTTGCATTTCGCCTCCATCACGATGCGGCCGCCGCGGCCGGGATTCGATCCCGCGAACTCGTGCTCAGCAGCGCAACGCCTTAGCTGACTGAGCCCCCCGGCGAGTAAGGAGCATACGACGATGGAGATGACAAAGCAGGGTAAAAAAAAATGCAGCAAAATATATTGCGCTAGCGCGCGGCACAAATATGGTACTTGTCTTGAAAAGAAAGAAAACAAAGTATATGGCGTAGTAGATGTGCAGTATCCTTTCGTACAGCATCTCAAGTCCCCCAAAAATGTGTATAACGCAGATCTCGCCAAACAAAGCTTGGTCAACTACAAGACAAGTACTATGAAGCAGATAATCCGCTGCAGCTCCATTGAAGCAGACGGTGAGGCAGGGTGCTTTCGCGAAATATCTCCGTGATCTGAAATGTGATCGCCTTAAATAAGACAATTACCGGCATTCAGAGACGATAAGACGGCTGCAGCGATTTAAGAACCGACAATCGCAAACACGGTGTGGCTCGCTGGCGCCCGCGCCGTTCCCGCAGTCCCCTCACCATTATCATCATCATGACCAATAACATGGCGGCCGCCTACAGGCGCTTAAAATCAACGAGTGTCTCATTTCAGGAATCGCCAGCCGTCTGTGCGCAAGCGCGAATACGAGTAGGTGTGAGAGAGAAAACCCGGGGGCATTTGCTCCTTGGATGTCTGACTTTGCCTAGGTACGATGGAGGAGAAGTTTCTTTGCTCGTTATTTGTGCGCTTGTCCCTAGGCGTGCCGGCATTGAGGACAATGCGCGTGACGTTGTCATAGGTGGGCGGCTGGCTGGGGGCATCACATGATGAAATTGCAGCCATGTTTGGAAGTCGGGCGAACTGCTGCGTCATTCGGCGGCTTTTGGCTTGTTCATACCGTCGACATTCTTTAATGATGGTATCGATCAGTGGAGACGCTTGCGTAAACAGGTTGAACGCGTCGTCTGCAATGCCTTTTAAAACGTGCGCATCTTTGTCCGACTCAGACATGCGGTCGTCAACCTTGCGGCAAAGAGCCAAGAGATCCAGAATGTAAGCGACGTACGGCTGTGTCCGAGCTCCATTCGGCAGTTCTTTCTTGGCAGCAAGCTTGCGACCACAGGTCTTGCCCAGACGAGGCGTTGGTGGGAGCCACGTGAGGTTTGGTTAGCGAAGACGATGTTGCTTCACCGAAAGGCATGGTCGCAACTGCGATGGAGCGGCGGGGCGGATCTCCGTGCTGGTACAAGGAACTACGTGTACCTCCATCAAAAATGCTACGCAAAGAAAACACGGGTTCTGGTTATGTACAGGGTGTATTTATACTGAGATGCAAAGCTCAACAAAACGGACAGCTCGCATGCACGACACCGCCTTTTTTTTTTTTTTTTTTCCCCAGCGACTACTCTTTCCTTTCGCATTCGGCAGACGCGTGGCGATATATTCAGACAAGATCGTATCCGCCCATCCCCGATGAAATATTAGGATTATTTTTTGTCATTGAAGAGCGGCACATATCCAGTGGCCCGTGGCCAGTTGGCATCAAAGAGATGAGCGACCCAGTGGCACATACCTGAGTTGGCGTCAAAGAGGTTCCTTGAAGCACATTATTTACTGCAATAACTTCGGAATCGCTCCACGAAAACGGCGAGGTACACACCACGAAAGCTGAGTTCAGTCAGATGAGAACGCTTCGCATTAAAACGCTTAGCCTACTTCGCACTTGTCCAAAGACATATTCGCCGCAAAAGGGACGATAATCGTAATCAAGAGGCACAAGAAATATTGACGATAACACGGTCGGCTCTTTCAAAAGATTTATTACGAGCAGACACATGAATATATACAAAAAGGCGGCAGCTTATGCAATCGCTGCCTTTATTTTATTCAGTGCATTCTCATTATTTCGCTCGCGTTTGGTCGCAGCGCCTGCGGAGCAAATCCGCCGTATGCAAGCACCGCCTCCCACACGCAGCCCTTGCGGTGCAGGGGCGCCGCTAGATTTCTCTTTTACCAGCAAATAGACGATTTTATATTCGACTCACGGGCGCCGCCATCTTGGGCTGTTACACAAACAATTTCTTAGTTTTATGAGCAGTTGACGTAACATGGTCATGAAACGCTGAACGCATTTATACAACTGTTTTCATACTTGCGAATCGACTGTAGTGCCATAAACTTCGTCGTTAAAGACAGAAAACAGAAGCGTTATCAGCCCAATATGGCGGTACCTAAACGCTTCCGTAAAAGTAATTATTTAGCATTTATTATTCCATGCGCACGGCACAACTGATTCACGATTTACAGCGCACGAACAAAGACAAGCAAAAATACGTAGAATCACAGGAAAACATGGAACAAGAATACTGCCACAAACGTTACGAAATGAGCTGGGGTTTAAGGTGAGGCCGTAGTTGCCTTTTTTTTAGTAGCATATTGTTTCCTCGCTATTTCCGTCTGTGAGTGTGCGCCTGTGCGTCAAACGCTTTCAATGAACGTTCAGCTGAAAGAAAGCCTACTTTTCCCTTGTCTCCCCCCAATGCTCCATTCTTGTTTGACACAAGTGATGTTCGCTCTGAGAATACAGTCACCGCCCAACGGCCTCGACCGGGTTCACCAGTCGTCGTGGTTCGTCTGCTGCTCCCATAGCGCTCGAACAGCGTATCCAAACGCCAACAGCAGCGCCTGCGCGGGCCTCGTCATGATGGGCGAGCAGTGCAGGAGGCGGCAGCCATCCAGGTGGCGCCACAGCGCCTGCGTGTACGCGACCAGGCCAAGCGCCGTGGCACCGGCACGAACCGGCAACGCCAGCATGCCGCCGTTGTCGCCGCTTCCATCTCCCTGAGGAATACAAGTGACGCATGTGGCTCAGCGCATCAAATATGGTAGCGCATCTTAAACGCAAGGCCACCCACCGGGCATCGCAATCTCTAACTGCCCATTGGCATCTTTGCTGCAAAATCTCCCGACCAAAATCTCTTGCTCGGTGGTCTGGTATGCTGCTACATCGCAATCGGTAACAGCGTAGCTCCATACAACCAGCAAGCCGAAGCGAGCGCCACGACGTTGCGATGTCCTGCCACGTGACCAATTTGTATGGCGTGACGTCACGACACATACATCGCACGGGGAACGAAACCGAAACTGTTATACCGGGTATTTCTACGAAGACTTTTCGTCATCATCATCATCATCAGCCTATTTTTACGTTTATTTCAGGACGACCTCCCAGCGATCTCCAATTACCCCTGTCTTGCGCTATAGCTGATTCCAACTTGCGCCTGCAAGTTTCCTCATTTCATCACCCCAAATAGTTTTCTGCCGTCCTCCACTGCGCTTCCCTTTCCTAGGCACCCATTCTGTAACTCTAATGGTGCACCGGTTATCTGCCCACCGCATTACGTGGCCTGCCCAGCTCCATCTTTTTTTTTTTTTCTCTTAATATCAACTCGAGCGCCTCCTTTGCTTGAAAAAGACTTGTCCATCATTTCAATCCGATGACGTGCACATTGCCGAAAACACAGCGCAAAAAAACACACACGGACACGAGAGAGCGACACGCACACAGCGCTGTGTGCGTGTCGCTCTCTCGTGTCCGTGTGTGTTTTTTTTTTCTTTTTTTTTTGCGCTGTGTTTTCGGCAATGAATCACCAACACGCCCAAGCTTCCACGCTAAGACGTGCACATGCAACGTCTCTTCTATAGTAGTGTCTGCCACAATTTTGCTTCTGTAGCGCCACTTCGTCCTACTTTAGCTTTCCATGAAACGATGCGATGAATAAACTGTGCGCTAGCGTCCTTCCAACCTGACAGTACGTGCACTCACCAGCAAGCAGAACCTGAGCAAAGCGGGCACCACGAGGCTGACGCGCACCAAGACGCCGATCCAGAACACAGGACTGGTCAGTGAACCCAGCGCGGACAGCGTGCGAGACATGGCGACTGCGTAAAGAGGAGCGCTTCGTTTAGTCCTCAAGCCGGTTGAAAAGGGGAGCGGGGTGGGGTATTTATATACTCACATCAGATATGAGTGTACAACTATTCTCCATATTCTAAACAAATCATCAACGCGACCACCACCGCGACCACTTCCGCGTCACAGCAGTGAAACCAGCGTCTCGTCCAGTGTGAACCAGCTCTTATCCAGCGATCTCCCAGCGAGCGCCAGCGTCCCCAGTGCGATCCAGTGTCAAAAGAACGCTCTGGTTTCACACTGGCAGACATTCCATGCTGGCTGAACCGCCCTGCTTGCAGCTCCTGTAGACACTGGCGCCGCACTTCCCTCCAGTAATTATTGCTTGGAACTCGTAAACTACTTCTTCGCTGCAGCTGGCGCCATCCCTTTAAACGCGTTCGGCGTTAGAAGCCAGATACGTACGAAAACCTGCCTGGAACTCGGCTAGAAAGCTTCGCCTTAAAATTTAAATTAATTTCTGTGGTTTTACGTACCACAGCCACGATCTGATTATGAGGCACGCCGTAGCGGGGGACTCCGAATCAACTTTGACGTCCTGGGTTCTTTAAAGAGCACCCAATCGGTACAAGGGCCTTTCTACATTTCGCTCGCATCGATTCGAGCCCACGACTTGGTGCTTAGCAGCGCAACACCATAGCCACTATAATTAGATCCTTGAGTTGGCGAAGAGACCGTCTCACGCACTGGGCAGTCGAGGTTTCCCTCTCTCTTCCAAAACGACGTCGCGCTCATAAAAGAGGGGAGCGGGGTGACGTGCTTCCCCTCCCATACTGGCATCCGCACGCACCGGAGGTTAAACGGCATTTCCTGCCAGCTTCAAACTTTCGACGTTCATAAATACAGGCCGGCATTCTCAAAAGCGCGACGGACAATCTCCCGATTAGTTGTACTCGGACAGCCTGCGCGTGCTTCCTTTTCCAGCCAAAAGGCTCCAGCATGAACGGTATACGACCTTTAGTGACGTATTTTCGTTTTCGCGATGTGCTCTTTGATAGCTGTCACGATGTCCTACGTGGTTCACTTATCCTCAAAAGGCCCCAACAAACCAATGCAGCACGCTGTGTCGCAAGAACCAAGAATACGTCTGCTCGATGCTTAATAGCACAACTACGTGATCGAGTACGCGACCTGCCTTGCTTCTTTCACCATCGTCAGCTAAATGAAAGTCCACTGTTGGACGCAGGACTCTCCCAGCTACCTCCAAGTGCTCGTCAAGCTCGTATCATATAAATACATCCTAAGCCTTACACATTTCTTACTCTCGTCACAGCACCTAAACGTCCGGTATCCTCAACTCCTTGCCTTTGCACCCATTCTTTTGCCCTAACTGCTCGCCGCATCACATGGCCTGCCCAACTCTATTTCTTCTTCAAAGTCTAGAATATCGAGCTCTAAAAATGAAACCCGCTACCATTTGTAAATACATACTGCCGGCACAGCTATCAGTTTTCGTCCCATCCCTTTTCCGTAGTCATCAGCCTCTTGTCAGGCTTCTTGGTCGCTCCAAGGAACTAAAATAGTGAAGCTCTAATATGTTGAAGCGAAGTATTGCTGTAAACTGCGTGCGTGCGGTTCTCAGAAAATCGTATGAGCACCAGGTGCTCCACAGTGTGAAATGCCAAATTGAGAGCCTTAGAAAAGCAGACTTCCCTCAGGAAGTCCTAGCGGAACTTGTTGAAAGAATCGTGAAAGAGGTAAGGAGGTACGGCACAAAGAAGCTGCCAGAAGCGCCCAGAAGCAAGGTCGCTGACCTTGCTTCTGGGCGCTTCTAGAGGAAGCTGACCAGAAAATTGTCAATCAAATATTTGGACTGCAGGAGGGGTGCAAACCAGGCAACAGCGGTTAAGAAAAAGGTTAAAGAAACAGAGAGGGGGGTCTGTGGAAAACAGGGATGCAGACGAAATCAGCACTGGGAACATACAGAA